>NC_141252.1:22084382-22229382 GCF_054856555.1 Leptonotus elevatus
AGGGGCTCCATCCGTGGCCCGAGGCCGGGTGGAAGTGTTGTGCCTGCCCCGCTCCGGCGAGCCTCCTGGCACCTCGGGCGGGCCCCAGTGTCCTTTGGGCGAGCCCTATTGCCCCGCCGGGCTGATCCCATATGCCCGCCGGGGTCCGGGTGGGGGGTTGAGTGTGGTGGATGGCTGCGCCTTCTGCCCCCGCCCGGTTGCGAGGGGCCCCGCTGGTCGCTCCTCTAGTTTTGCACAATATACTTTGTTAATAGACACATAGGGCACATAATACACACTTTTGGGGGATGGGGTCGCGTGGAGACACTGTGTAATATAAAAGTGTAATATAACCTTATTTCCAACATTCTCCATTTTTTTGTAAATTAAAGTATGTTTTCTTTTTCTTTTTTACAGTTCAAATTATTTTCTTTGATGCCATAAAGTATGTCGTCCATGCAAGTCAAAATCTGACCTTCAAATGTACCCACACAGTGAGGATAGTGGTTTTACCTTGGGAGGTTGGCACTCCAGTGACGAAGTCCAATAAGATCTTGGCCCATGGTCTAGAGAGAATGGGGAAGAGGCTGGAGGAGACCCATCCGAGATTGGGTGGAGATCTTGTTTTGACCACAAACCGAGCACGCTGCGATGTATTCGCGGACCTCCGGGAAATTATATACATGGTTCTTCTTACTCCCGGGTGGCAAGAGAGGAGCGAGGTATGGGCCCAATGAATCACCTGGGGACGGAGTTCAATGGGACAAAGAGGCGGTTACCAGGGCAACAATCAGGGGATGACATCTCACCAAGGGCACGTTTGACATCTTCCTCAGTTCAGGTTCCGGATCATAGAGGCGGGACAGGGCATCAGCTTTAGTATTACGGGATCCTGGTCGATAAGTGAGAGATAAGTCAAAATGGTTAAAGAACAGGCCTCACCTGGCTTGGCGGGGATTAAGCCGCTTGGCCTTGCGTAGATACTCCAAGCTTCTGTTGTCAGTCCTTTGACAAATGGCAGCTCGGCTCCCTCTAGCCGGTGTCTCCATTCCTCCAGGGCGAGTTTGACGGCCAGGAACTCCCTGTCTCCCATGTCATTGTTCTGTTCAGGCTTGGACAGACATCTAGACAAGAAGGCCCCCCGACCCCAGTATTCAAGGCTTCCACTTCTACAATGAACTGCCGGTGTGGGGCAGCAATGGAACTAAAATTACGTATGAATCGGCGGTAGAAGTTTTCAAATCCCAAGAATTGTTGGACTTTCTTGCGTGTCACAGGGTTGGACCATTCTTGTACCGCACTGACCTTTTGCACTCTCCCTGGGTCACCACGAAACCCAGGAAGGAGATGGTGCCTAGATAAAATTTCCTTTTTTCAGCTTTGACGTAGAGTTTGTGTTCCAGGAGCCTCTGCAAAACTTTCGGAAACATGCATTTGATGAATAATCAAGTCAGGAGAATAAATGAGGATGTCATCAAGGTACACATAGACAAAGTGATCTATGAAATCCCTCAACACGTTGTTAATCATGGCTTGGAATACAGCAGGGGCATTTGTGAGGCCAAAAGGCATCACCAGGTAATCGTAATGTCCTCTAGGAGTGTTAAACCCCGTTTTCAATTCATCCCCTTCCTCGATTCTAATAAGATGGTATGCGCTTCGAACGTTAATTTTTTTAAAAATGTTAACTTGTTGCAACTGATCAAATACTGATGACATGAGAGGTAGGGGGTATCAGTTCTTAATGGTGATGTCGTTAAGCGGACTATAGTCAATGCAAGGCCTCAAGGAGCCGTCTTTCTTTCCAACAAAAAAGAATCCTGCTCCTGCAGGCGAGGAAGAGGGATGGATCAAACCCGCCTTGAGGGAAGTGTCAATGTACTCATTCATGGCGGCCCTCTCCGGACTGGAAACGGTGTACATACGACTTTTGGGAATGGTTAAGCCAGTCATATGAACGATGCAGTGGTAACGACAATGCCTTGGCCTTGCTGAAGACTTCGTGAAGATGGTGGTAACAAGGCGGTACTGTGCTTAAATCTGTGTTTTGGGATTTGTGAAGGGAGTGACAGAAACATGACATTTGTTACGTCCGCCTCTGTTTTCGAGCATTCCCTAATGCGATTCCCGCAGT
This sequence comes from Leptonotus elevatus, assembly GCF_054856555.1. NCBI lineage: Eukaryota > Metazoa > Chordata > Actinopteri > Syngnathiformes > Syngnathidae > Leptonotus > Leptonotus elevatus. The sequence continues at coordinate 22,086,496 of NC_141252.1, forward strand.
TCCTTCCCCGCCCCAGGACATCTCCTGTCTGCCAGTCTATGCTGGGGTTGTGCAAGCACAGCCACGGGTACTCAAGAACCAAAGTCTGTGTCAGGGCTTGAAACACATGGAACTGAAGGTACTCTGTAAGACCTGGCAGAGACAAACGAAAGGCGGGAACAAAAACACTCACGTGACGAGACAAAAGGACCATGTAACAAAGCTGTGAAAATTAGCTTCTGTAGACACTAGGGTAACACATCGGCAAATGACAGGGGAGACCCAGACTATTTAACAGCTGGGGTTAACAAGGCACAGGTGGGAACAATCAGGGATAACAACATACAAGGAAGAGCAAGCAAACTGAAACGAGATGAGTTAGACTTCAAAATAAAACAGGGAATGGCTAGGATAACGAAAACAAAGACAGACAGACCACACCACGGTGTAACACTTACTTTAAAATCAAGTACAAGCCAGGGTTATTATAGTTTTGTAATTTTTATTTTAGTTAGTTTTTATTTAGTTTTGAGTTTTTTTTTTTGTTTTTTTTATTATTATTTTTTATTAATTTGTTAGGGTGGTTCTGTTAGTTTTTATTAGTTTTATTTTTTTTAATGCTTAGTTTTAGTTAGTTTCAATATGTTTTTGTTTTTGTTTTTTTAAGTGTGTATTACTTGTGCGCAATATTTAATAAACACCATGTTAAAATAGAAAAAGTAACCCATTGCTTATCTAGCATTGCATCGCGGCTGAGTTACATGAAAAAGCAGGCAAGCCGAGCCATTGGAGCCAAAAGTCAAGCAGACAAATTTGTTGCCTAGGAGCGACGTCATCTCAAGGTGCTTTTCTATTGGCTGCTGCTAGATGACATAATTTCTGTGTGACACACTTTCAAACATCCTTATTCCGGTTAAATAAATATACTTAAAATCACATTTGAAATCATCCCCAAAGGCTCATGTATTAAATTAATTACCAAAGACTAAAATAAAGGACATATTAGCCATAATTATAGTTAGCTTTTGTTAGTTTTTTTAAACATAAAATGTAGTTTCAGTTAGTCTTCGTTTTAATTTTATTTCGTTATCGAAAATGTTTTTTTAATTTTAGCTTTAGCTTTTTCGTTAATTTTTGTTAACTAAAATAACCTTGGTGCCCGCTTAGCTACTATAAAACTAAACTAGAGAATTTAGTTAGTGTGCAACCATTAGCTAATCTAATCAGCGAAGGGAGAGAGTACCAGCCAATTAGAGGAAGAGGAGGGTCGGTCACTGCTGAACGGTGCACATCGGGGGATTTAGGAGTGGATATACTCAATGCTGACAGAAAAAGAAGTGGGTATACTCAATGCTGGCTGAAAAAGAAGTGGGTATACTCCGTATACCCGCATATACTCTGGACTACACCACTGATACTGGCCATGGTAAAGTTGAGCGGTGTTGACAGTCTGCTGCTCAGATTTAATTATAACTGCTTGATTTTAGTTATAACTGTTTAGATTTAGTCATAACTGCTTTAATTTCCTCAGCAAAGCTTGATGAGTGTAATAATGTGACGGAACGTTTGAAGATTCTTCCTTCCTTTTCCCACGTAATTAGCCATCTGTTTTGGGGGAGAAAATGTGTTAAAAAGGATTCCTTTGTAAAGTTGTATTTGCTGCAAAGGTGCCAGGTTGTCTGAGACCTACTATATTTACACATCAATCGACCATCTGTCAATGTGTATTGAGTACTGTCTGTCTTGTGGGAGGGGTTTTGGGGGGACCGCTATGCTGAAAGTATAAGACGACTGGAATTGGGAGGGAGGAACACACTGGCAAGGGGAACTGCAGCGTTTTGGCTGTAACTTGTCTGTGTCCAGAAATTTCTGTAAAATAAATCCTTCGAAGGACCTGTTCACCGATCTCCAATCTGTATTCAGAAAATCAACATTACGAACACGCGGAAAACTTAAGGATCGTTTTCTAACAGTGGTCACACATTTTTTTGCCGGAAATTGCTCAAGAGCTGATAAAGTCTGCATGGGAGTACAGAAAAGAGATGCTTATTTTCTGGTTTGAGGACAAAAACTCCATGGAGAGTCTTCCATTTCTTCCATCAGTGCATGAAGATGACAGGAGCCCAACAACGTCAGAATGAAGTTGACTTCTTTCTGAATCTTTCTGCCAGACGTACATTTATATTCTGAATATCAGCCTTTAAAGAACGATCATTTGGAGTAAGAAATGATAAAGGATATATTTGGATGTGTAAAGGACAACAGGTTTATTTGCGAAATTTCTGTCTAAGTTGGAACTCTTATTTTCTAACGTCCTATTTGGGCGGAAGTTTATTATGAAGGAATGCGGAAAGGGAGAATGACGTAGGAGATGGCAAATTGGGAGCGAGACGTTTGAAGAGTAAAAAAAAAAGTCGCGTGCACTACGAATCCCACATTTTAAGATACTTAGCCCGGTTGAAAGTAGCAACAAGGTAACAAATTTAGCTTTAAATAGATTTATGTTTGTGTTTACCTTTTAAGTGTAATTACCCTGAATTTATCTGATAGAGAAAATGTGAACATGTCTGATTGACGGCGTCATGTTTGTTTTATTTTCCAGCTCTTACGGTGTAAGAGATTTGTGTATGAGATAAATAAAAGGATAATTAAAAAGGAAACTTCAGACCACCAGTAAAGATTAATTATTTCAACCGACGCAGCAGGATGTTTAAAATAAACAGATTTCATTAATTGAAAAAAATATTAGGTAGGGATGCACCAAAATGGAAATTGGACGGGCAGGGGTAGGTGTTGGGAATTTTTTTATTGCGTCAACCAAACATCTTGTTGCTGTTGTTTTTCTCCAACGTAAAACTGGTAATCTGGAAGTTTTGAATGGGGAAAATAAAAAAATTGTACTGAATTGGAAAATGTACAAATGTTACATTTAGGGTTGAATGGATTAGTAATGTTGGAAGATAAGCTTTTTCTTCCGCGTGTTCGTTGTCTTTCGGGTAGTGAGAATGTTGATTATCTGAATACAGGCTGGAGATTGATGAACAGTTCCTTCGAAGCTTTTATTTTTACAGAATATTCTGGGCACAAGTGAGTTACAGGCAATGGCTGTAGCTTCTCACAATTGCCAAGATTACAGACACTTACAACATTCTTATACTATCTTGAAGGGCGGTACCACAAAGCCCCCAGCAAACAGCTCACCCGGAGTTCACCGGACATGGGATAAGACTTTAAAGACATAATTCAAACACATTGACTTCAACCACAGACAATGGCCTATTGTTGTGGAAATAGAGGAGGACCCCCAGTCATGACGGCACCTGGCAGAAATTGCGATAACACTCACAAAGCTCTACTGAGGAAATGAGAAAATTAAAACAGTTATGATTAAATCTGGGCAGAAGAACCTCTTCAATCCCTCTTTCGGACTCAAAAGAGTCCGACACAAGCAGATAAACAAAATTAAAAAACTTCTTTTTTTTTTTTTTTAAAGATACTAGTGGCGTCATCGTCGCAGACGGCTGTCGCAACATTAAGCAAGGGTTGTGTGGAAAGATTGGACATTATCATCTTATCATTAGAATAAGAAGCAAAAGCACGCAACTATGAAACATCCCTTTAGCAGTGAGAGAAGGTTGTTTAGCAGTATGTGGCATTAAAGAACAATTTGATTCATTAAAATTTTTTGCAGTGGAGTAAGCATATGTGTACCACATGTTGATAGTTAAGGGATGTCCCCTGTCCATGGGGTGCCAGGGAGTTTGTGGAGAATCAATACTTCGCTTAGTACGATGTATTGTGGTTACGTTCAAGGTTGTACTGAGGGGCTTCCAGAGATACCAGATTGGCATAAAAGTCAATATGAGAAAGAGTGTCGTGATGTAGCAGCAGATGGAGATGCGTTCCCACTTCGAAGCCATCTCGAGATGATGTTCTTGGGTTGCTGCTGGAGGGCGCTGTCAGATTCTTCAGGACCTTAGGGTAGACTACCTGGTCCCAGGATGAGTCACCGGGATTATTCTGCCCGTATACGTGAACTAACCCTTTGTTGAATGATGTCATCAACGGGGCAGCTGACACTGGACAAGTAGACGTGGTTTTCCGGTCGTCGTCAGGTAGTGGGATCGCTGAGCCTGAGGCGGATCTGGCGGGTCGTGTAGACGAGATGTGGAACCACGTGTCCCCCTTTCCGTGCAGGCGAACTGCAAAAGATGTTCTATCCTTCACCTTGTGGGATCCTGTCCACCTGGGCTCAGACCATTTTCGTTTAATTACTTTCAACCATACATATTCACAATCATTTATTTCTGAAGGAGCGTCTGGATGTTGTTTTTTTGTTAGCTGGGAGTTAGTAAATGTTAGTTGTTTAAGTTGTGGAGGTCCTGGAACGTGCGTCGCTTCCAATGGAGCTGTTGGAGTCGGAAATGGTCTGTTTGTATGACATTTGTTGAGTGTATTCTGCCCAGATTTAGTTATAACTGTTTTAATTTAGTTATAACTGTTTTAATTTCCTCAGTAGAGCTGGGTGAGTGTGTAAATGATGTTTGAGGGGCCTCCTCTATTTTCCCATCAATGGGCCATTTGTCTGTAGCTGAAGTCTTATCTTATACTATGGAATGTCCGGTCTGAAACCTCCTCTATTTTCACATCGGAGGGCCATTTATCTTATGATTGAATGCTGGGGGTGTCTGTCTTGGTTGGGGGGAGAAAGGGGGGCTGGAGGCTGAGGGAAAAAGGAGGAGTTGTAATACTTTTTCAAGATAGTACCTCAAATGGGCTTATGTTTTGTGTCTGAATAGTGTCCTTGAATTTATCTCTGTACGTCCGTCAACTTTGGTTGAACTGTTTGCTGGAAACTGTGATACCGCCCTTCAAGATAGTATAAGAATATTGGGAGTCTGCTGTAACGACACACTTGCGAGGAACAGCTGTGCTTCTGTAAACCCACTTGTGTCCAAAATATTCTGTAAAATAAATAATTCGAAGGAACTGTTCACCGATCTTCAGTCTGTATTCAGAAAATCAACATTCAAGGGCTCACGAGATGCTGTGACTATCGCGAGACCTACAGCGAGACCAGGAAACCCTAACATGGCGGCGCCCTGCTGCTAAGATAGAACTAGCTCTATTATACTAAACTAATCCAAATTTAACCATCATATATCTTGACTATTCTCTTCTCTCTTTCATCAGGCAGATTTGAAATACCACCCAACGTGGAGGACCTTGAACGTTTCATCGACGGATATTTTTACAGCTGCGCGATGGAGGATCCTTTCGTTGAGAAACCGTCGAAGAAACCTTCTTCGAAGAAGAGGAAAAACGACTCAGCGACGGACACGGACAACCTAACCACTACGGACGTTTCGGTCAGTGTGCTGGAGTCCATAAATAAAAAACTTGACGTCCTCGGCCTCATCCTCGAGGACGTCAAAGAATTAAAGGTAAGCCTGGAATTCGTCAGTCAGCAGGTAAGTGTCCTTCAACGGGAAAATGCCGAGCTACACTCTTCACTCACGGCTGTTTCAGCCGAGCTGGAAACTATGAAAAAGGAGAATAAAACGCTAAAAGAAACAGTTTTAGATGTCCAATCCCGTAGTATGCGGGAGAATTTAATATTCTCAGGCATATCCGAGAATACCTCTGACAACCCAGAGGTTGAGATAAAAAAAATTATGACGACGTCGTTAAAAATTCCTCAGGAGACGGTAAATAACATCTCTTTTGACCGGGTACATCGGCTTGGAGCCCGTAGGGGCAACAAACCCCGTCCTATTATTGCCAAGTTTGAGCATTTTAAACAGAAAGAATTTGTAAAAAGTAAAGGACGGGAGCTTAAAGGGACCTCATTTGGAATGAATGATCAATTCCCGAGAGAGATCAATGAGCGGCGAAAGGTACTGTTTCCTATAATGAAACAAAATAGGCAGGAGGGTAAACGGACTACGATAGCCGTTGATAAGTTTTATATCGATGGCCAACTATTCCGGAACCCCAATTCCACTCCCTGGCTATTCTAATTGGCATTGGTGGAACTAAACTTAGTTTGATTATTAGGTGTATACATATACTGTATATGTGGTTATAAAAACAAAAATATGAATACTTATTATGTTTAGGCTATATTATAAATATAATATTAATACACAACTATATCTAAAGTATATTTAAACAAAAAAATCTCGCTTGGGTTACTGGTGTATTGTTATGTTTAATCCCCTGTTAATTGCCTTCACTTTCACCTCCCTACTCGTTTTTGCACTGTTTTATTTACTTACACGTTACCTCACACGTTACCTTATACGTTACCTCATATTTTACACAAACTATATAAATCACCTAACCACTTTGATTCTATCCTATAACATGCCAGTGGTGGCAAATGGCCTATACAGATATATACATAGGACTGAGTTTATATTGTTTGTATGCATAAATTAGTTCTGGTTTCCTGGAATGTTTGTGGCGCTCACTCACAGGCAAAAAGAATAAAAACTTTAGACCATCTTTTAAAATTAAAAGCAGATATTTGCCTCCTACAAGAAACCCACCTACAAAAATCTGAAGAAAAATGACTTATTGATAAAAATTTTAGCCAGGCGTACTCTGCCCCTTATAACAGTAGACAAAGGGGAGTCTGTATACTCATACATAAGAATTTACTCTTTACTCTAAATAATACAATAACAGACCCAGAGGGCCGATACATTATTATTCAGGTGACTATATTTAATAAAATATATACATTTGGTAATTTATATGCCCCTAATAATGATGATCCGGCCTTTTTCCATGAATTTTTCTCTAAGCTGTTTGAATTAGCAGCGAACTCTACTATTATTATTGGAGGAGACTTTAACACAGCCTTAAATCCATTAATAGATCGTTCTAATAAAACAACATGTATAAGGCGATCATAATCTACAAAAGTAATAGGGGAATATATGGATGACTTTGGCCTCGTCGACAGCTGGAGACTTAAAAACCCAAAAAAGAAGGAATTTACCTTCTTTTCCGCTGTGCACCGGTCCTTTTCAATAATTGATTTTTTTCTTACAAATAATTCTATTGCTGATAAAACTGTTACAAAAATACATCCTGTTATTATTAGCGACCATGCACCAGTCTCCCTTTCCCTGCAAGTTGATTATACCTTTAAACCACCACCTCCATGGCGTTTTAACATCTCACTACTAAACAACGCAGAATTTGACAAAATTATAAGAAAAGAATGGGCAGACTTTTTGGAAATAAATGACTCTCCAGACCTATCTCCAGCTCTTCTCTGGGAAGCTGGGAAAGCAGTAATTAGAGGTAAAATTATATCATATTCATCTTATAAAAAGAAACAGGATCAAAAATTAGAAAAAGACTTGGAAGATAAAATTAAACAACTGACGGATGAGTACGCAATAAACCCAAATAACCAAATATGGACTGAATTACAAAATACAAAAATACAGTTAGACGATATGTTAACTAAAAAGACAGAGTTTATAATACAACAATTGAGATACAACAACTTTGAATATAATAACAAATCAGGTAAATTTCTTGCAAACCAACTTCAACGTAATCGGGAAAAATCGCTTATAACGGCTATTAAAGGGACAACCGGTGAATGTACACAATCACCAGAAGAAATTAATCAAATTTTTTATAATTATTATCAAAACTTATACTCAGAAACTAATAAGCCTAACCCAGAGCATATTGAGGCATTCCTCAGTAGCTTAAATATACCTCAGTTAACTACTGAATATAAAGATATGTTAGATGCACCACTTACTATAAACGAGTTGTACAGTGCTCTAGATAGTATGCCAAATGGCAAAGCACCTGGCCCGGATGGTTATCCGGCTATATTTTTAAAGCACTTCTGGTCAATGCTTGCTCCACTATTCTTAAGAGTAGTAACAGAAATTAAAACTAATGGTCACATACGCCCACACATGAATACAGCAGCAATTAAACTTTTATTAAAGCCAGAAAAAGACCCCACCCTTCCATCAAGTTACCGTCCCATTTCACTAATTAACACTGATATTAAAATTATCACTAAGGCTTTTACATCTAGATTAGAAACAGTAATCCCGACAATCATTCATAGCGACCAAACAGGCTTTATTAAAGAGCGTCACTCTACTAATAATATTAGAAGGCTCTTTAACCTTATTAGTATGTCACAGCGGCATGATAAAAAGGCAGTTATTATATCATTGGATGCAGAAAAAGCTCTTGATAAATTTAACTGGTCCTTCCTCTTTGCTGTTTTAAATAAATTTGGCTTTGGGAAGTCATTTATTCACTGGGTGTCAGTATTATATGATTCTCCTAAAGCTACTGTTACTACTAATGGTATTATATCTAAGAGTTTTACTCTACAGAGAGGCACAAGACAGGGATGCCCACTGTCGCCTTTATTATTTGCAATATTTATTGAACCGCTTGCATTAGCCATACGCCAGGAAAGAATGATTCAAGGAATTCACTCTGGGGTAACAGAACATAAAATTAATCTATATGCCGATGATATTTTACTTTATTTAGAAAAGCCTGCTATTTCGTTAGGGGAAGTATTTAACTTAAAAACTAAATTCTCACAGTTATCAGACTATTCTATTAACTGGACAAAATCAACACTTCTACCTATTACAGAAAATTCATGGAACCCTGCAAGCCAGGACCCACACTACTCATTTCCTATAGGTAATTTAAAATACTTAGGCATAAAAATCTCACCTAAATTAACTGATTTAATTAATTTAAACTTTACTTCACTTCTGGATAGCATTTATAGTGACTTGGAGCGCTGGAATAATGTTCCTATTTCTCTAATAGGACGAATAGCCACTATTAAAATGAAAGTTTTACCCAAAATAAACTATTTTTTCTCAATGATTCCATTTAAACCTACGGCCAACTGGTTCCAGTTGTTGTACTCAGCCGTTACAAAATTTTACTGGAATAAAAAAAAAGCAAAGATTAGTCTATCTACTCTTCAGAAAAATAAATCCAAAGGAGGTCTAGAGGCACCAAATTTTATGCACTACTATATAGCCAACCAGCTACAATATATTATTTTATGGGCACAACCCAATAGAGATACTAACTGTTGGCTGGAACTAGAACAGAAGGATTATAATAACCTCAGACTCCTAGATTTACTCTTTATTACAACATCGATTAAGCGACATAACTGCTTTAAAAATCCAATGATTTCCGCCACCCTGACTGCCTGGTGGAAGGCACTAGAAATGACAAAAGCCCAAGTGGAGCCCTGTGGGCTTTCTCCCCTATGGCATAACCCCGACTTTCAAATTAACAACCAATTGTTTTATTTGAATGTGTGGGAGCAGAAAGGAATTACACATCTCCACCATCTCTTCTCAGATAATATGTTTATATCATATACATCCTTGCTCCAAAAATACAAAATAAAAAACGGAAACTTTTTACTTTATTTGCAAATTAAAAGTATGATAAAGAAACAAATTCCAACACTTCAGGGTACGCTCCAACCGCCTGTTTTAGCTAAAGATATTACTAAGCTTTCTCCGACAACAACAAAAAAACTCTCAAAAATATAAAAGTTACTTTCATATACTGATAAAACGTCTTTACCCATCTCGAAATGGGAAACAGACTTGTCTATAGCTCCGGAATCTGACTTTTGGATTCAAGTTTGTGAAAACGTTTTTAAAATGACAAAACACACAAATTTACAACTTATCCAAAATAAAATTATTCACAGAACATACATTACTCAATATATGATGAAGAAAATGGGACTCTCAGACTCCGACATTTGTCTCCAGTGTTTACAAAACACTACAGACACTTATTTTCATGCTTTATGGTTATGTACTCCGGTTATGTGTTTCTGGACTAAAGTCTTAGAAAAACTTTCCGCTGTCTTGGACTGTAGGATACCGTTCTCTCCAAACTTGTGTTTGCTAGGTGACTTAACAACAACTGACTTACCACATAAACAATTTCAATCTATACTTGTAGCCCTTACTATCGCAAAAAAAACAATTCTTGTTAACTGGAAAAATAAACAAACTCTGAATATCGACCAATGGTCTAACCTCCTCATAAATCACATTTTAATGGAAAAAATATCTGCCTCAAATAAAAACCAAATGTCAAAATTTAAAGAAACATGGTCTACGTATATAGAATTTTTTAACCTAAACCTGGTTACTTAATTCTGCCTGTTAGCGATAGCCACAGCAGCGTGATAACTTGTTTGTTGTTTGTTTCTGTATTTGGCAATTTGTAACTAATGGTTGTGTTTTTATAGTCAGGAACCCGGCTGCTGCCAGCGGGATCGAGCGGATTCGCCTCCGATAGGCACCAGGGGTTGATATTCGGATTCACGGCATGCCAGTGGGTTAATTCTGTGGGTGCTGTCCCCCCTGGCTGGGCGTGGGCGGGTCTGCCCCTCTGTTGGCTGCTGGGTGGCGGCTGCGTCTTGGCCGTTTCCTGGGTCTCTTGGGGGGTGCTGCGTTGCGGGGCTTTCCCTGGTGTCTGGGGCGGCGCCGTTCCGGTGCGGTCCGTCGCTCTGGGCCCGGTGACGCGGTTCGGGGCCTGTGGGCCGCCGGGGTGCCCGGTGGTTCCCTCTCCCCACCCCCTTCCTCCCCCTTGATGCCTCTCCCTCCTCGCCTCTCCCCGCCCGTCCTCCGCCTCCCTGTCCCTTCTCCCTCGTCACCCTTCCTCCTCCTCTCCCCCTCTCTCTGCGGCCCTGCCGCTGCCCCCTGCCCTTCTTGTCGTCTCCTTCCCCCCTCCCTTCCCCCTCCCCGGTACGCCTTCCTTCCCCTCCCCTGGGCCGGGGGCTCCATCCATGGCCCGGGTCTCGGTGCTCCGGGGGCCGGCGGGGGTGGCTGGGGTTGGGTGTTGTGCCCGCCCCGCTCCGGTGGGCGTCCTGGCACCTCGGGCGGGCCCCAGTATCCAGGGGGCGAGCACTATCGCCCCGCCGGGCTGGTCCCATATGCCCGCCGGGGTCCCAGTGGGGTGGGTGGGGGCTTGGTGGGCGGGTGCGCCTCCTACTCCCGCCCGGTTGGGGAGGGCCCCGCTGGTCGCTCCTCTTAACGCACTACACTAGGTTTGCACAATACACTTTTATAGACATATAGGGCACATAACACACTTTGGGGGGGGTGGGGTAGGGTGGAAACACCGTTTTCACCCTACAACTCCTCTCCAATTTTAATGCACCACACAACTGGGGGGGGGGGGCTTGTGGGGGTGCCATCGGTTGGGGACCGCGGTATAGAGCAGTGCTGCGGTCCCCTGTCCGTGTCCGTGTCCCCGCCCCCCCCCTCCCCCGCCCCTTTTTTAATGCACCAGATACACTCAGTAACATGCTTGGGAGGCGGGTGGATCGGAGCGGCTGGGTTGAGGAGGATGGGGGGCGGGGGGTTGTGGGGGGTGCGGGGGTTGGGGGCCGATGGGGTGCCTGGCGGGCCTGCAGTGCCCCGTCCTGCTGCGTTGGGTCGGGGGCGCGGGCCGTGTTGGGGTGGGGGGCGCTCCTGCTCCTGGGTTTGCTCTCCGGCCGGTGAGCGTGAGAAACCGGGCTGTCCAAGCCCTCTCCCAGACACTCTCGAAAACATGTTTGCGAAGCAGGGAAGGCTGTAGTATAAACAAGGTATTCACTCCCAGGCTGATTCCGCCCTTTATTTACAAATTGTTGGGCACCTGGATTCATACAACAGTTCAGGACAACAACATATCCTTATATAAGAGGTTACATGAGGACATATCAAACCATGGTTATTTTCCCTTCAGCCATATACCTGCTTCATCTTTTTGTCCCCCTTTGGACATCCACACACTCTTTTCTTCTTGACTTGCTTTTTCAGTTAGTTGGAGTGTAGGTCGGTACTCCGCTACCTTTTTTGCTGCTCGATCTGCTAATTCGTTTCCTGCTGATACAAAATCATTAGTGCAAGAGTAACCTTTACATTTTTTTTTACTGCCACCGCTGTTGGGAGCATTAAAGCATCTCGCAATTTAAGAATATCTTCCTGATGTTTAATGGGTGCACCGGTTACAGTTTGGAAATCGTTTCACTACCATTTTTTTTCTTTTTTCTTTTAAAGAGCTCAGTATTGTTTATTCGGTAATGTCATCATCATTGCTCTTTTTTTAATATATATTTTTATATATATTTATTTATTTATTTTTTGTATGTGGGTGAGTATGTGTATGTGCGTGCGTGCGTGCGTGCGTGCGTGCGTGCGTGCGTGCGTGCGTGCGTGTATTTGTTAGCTAACCAAAAACCTATTAGAAAAAATCCCATACCGTTCACCTAAACCGAACACCGCCGTCAGGAGACCCGAGGGGACCAAAGAAAACAAAGGAAAGTGAAATCCAGCACCGACCAGACACCACCCATCGCTACCATTCTTTTAATGCAACATGAACTGTCATGTGTGCATATTTTTCCAGTGGAGTTAATGCATACAGACAAACTTGTCGACTTCCTCCTTCCCCCTTTCTGTTAAAGGGCAGCAGAAACACTGCTGGTCTTTTTGAGAAACATCCAGAAAGAACATCTTGTTGTAGTCAGGGATGACAAGAGCCACAGCTGATGACAAGAACTGTTTAAGCAGAACAAAAGAGTTTTCAGCGGCTGGAGTCCAAGAAAGAGTATATGATAGGTTTCTCATTCCTTTTTCATTAACTAATTGTCTGAGAGAATGAGTCAGTTCCGCAAAATCCGGAACATGATGTCTGGAATAGTTGCAAAGACCCAGAAAAGCCAACATTTGTTTTGACATTTGTTGGTTTTGGGTGATGGAGGATATTGTCTTTGTGAGAGGGAGACATTCCTGTTCCGTGGCGTGAAATCAGACGTCCTAGAAAGGAAACCAGTGATCGGGTAATCTGGAGTTTAGACTTGGAACACTACAGTCCAACAGAGGCCAAATGAGAAAGCACCTGACCAAAGACCTGGTGGCTTCAAGACAAAAAGTTTAAGTTGGAGCTGCCAGCAAGAGGTCATCTACATACTGCACCAAAAGAACATCCGGAGGAAGTTGGAGAGGTGACAGCAACTGTCGAATGTAATCATTGAAAAGTCCAGGAGACAACACAAAGCCTTGAGGAAGACGAGTGTCCAATATCTTTCTTCTCAACAGGTAAAATAGGCGTGTTATAATCAGAATTTCAAACAACACTCCTGCTTTAAGCAAACCGTCAATTGTTTCCGAAATGCCAATCATCCCAGCCTCTTTTACAGAGTATTGGGGAACATATATTTATCTTGGTTTCATCTAAAACACAATAGGTAAGACGTTACAGAGACCAACATCAGTGGGATCCATGGTCCACAGCGATTTGTGGGAAAAAAATCAAAAAGATAACCAGCAAAATCACTGTCGGTTGTTTCACGTCCATGGTGCCTGTCCAGAAGCTGGTGCTCCAAAACGGAAGTGGGTAAAAATGTGTTAGACTAAATCCAATAAGCATCAAGTGACGGGGAAATTAATTTTGCCAATCAGTGGCCTGTGTGCATGCCAGGACAAACGGACCCAAATCTTTCGCCGCGTGCTGGGATGACACCATCAAGGAGACATGTGGGAGTGGTTCAGGAGTCGGACACCGAAAAGGCGACACCCGGTTTGCCTGCAAACAAATTACCCATGTTCAATTCCAATATGTTTATTTCAATTTCCTGAAATGCCTCGCTATAGATCTCATCCCCTGATCTGCCATAGTACAGAGTGCAATGCATTCAATCAGTTACCATATCATAAGATCTGAGGTTACGAACCCAAGGTGACCAGAAAGCTCAGAAGTGCTCAGCTTCGAGCCAAAAACTGGCGTCAATATCCACTCTTGCCCAGTAGATGTCGGCAGTGGCGCATGCCACAGGGCATTGTTCAACAAGCGGGAACTGGGAGGTGGCACTGGAGGCAGACGAGGCAGAGCAGCAGTAGGAGTTATCATCCGGAAATTCCAGGATAAGTCCATCAGGGCTGCATTTGATGAGACGGCATGTGACAATGAGGAGATCTCTGCCCAAAACATTGACTGGACAGTTAGGTGCAAAAACAAAAGAATGCAAAAGAGTCTGTGAAAAAACATTGAACAGTTACTGAGCATGTGGATTCAGGGCACCATCATTGTGGAAACTGTCCACCAGAGTGAGGCAGATACTGTTGGTTTGGCACCGGTTGTTGCTGCTGCGTGCAGTTTGTTGGCCTCTGCCTCTCCACCCAGACGCTTGAGGTCACTGTCTGCAATCGCGGGCCCAATGACCAGGCCGTCCACAATTGAAGCACATGTTAGGCCACCCAGGGGGCGCACATTGACCCATGAATGAACCTGCTTGATACATCATGCACTCGGAATCGACAGAGGGAGATGAGATCACAGCAAGAGTGGTTTCTTCCTTAGACTCTTTTTCTTTAGCATGTCTCCTTAAATGATGTTTAAGATGTGACAACCACCGGTCAACCTCAGCACCGTAAGAACCGGATTGGCCTCCATTGCCTGTGCCACAGACTTGGGAACGCCCTTCAAAATGGCTGCTCGGAACACTTGCGAATGCAAGGCGGAGGCCGTAGGGGCGTGTCCTGTTTTCAGAGTGTAATCAGTGAGGGCCCGATCAACAAAAGCCGCTGGACCTTTGGAAGACGGAGTCAGGGTGGGCACCTGAAAGATTCTGGACATGACACTTGACACTTTAATTCTGCTACTTGATTCTGTAAATGAGCAATGTACAACCTGCTCTTCACCTCCCCACCCGAAGGGCCTCCAGCTGCGCGTTCCGCAGCGTCATCATTCTTGCTTTCGCTTTCATTTCCAGAACTTTCTTATCATTCTCTCTCACCCTCCCTTTTGGAGACAACCTGTTAATCTTTTCTTCTTTTTTATTTATTTTTTGTCGCCTCTCCCCTCTCTCTCACCTCCTTCCTAGACTGTTTCAATGCACTACCCATTGCCATCATTCTAGCCTTAGCCATCATCTTATCTACTTTTCTAGTTTTCTCTGACTTTTCTTCCTCTTGGAGACAACCTATTCGTCCTTTCTACTTCTTTTTCCAACAACTTTCTTTTCTTCACACATGCTTGTTCCACCTCTTTCATCAATGACACCAACCAAGCGGCGGTTGACAATGAAGGAAACCATCCACCCTCACAAAAAGTTTTCATCCAGTTATTCAACAATCCTTTCTCTCCTTCTCTATCTTTTTCTTAGTTATTTACTTACTTCCTTATTTATTTATTTATTATTATTTATTATTTTTTTTTATTATTACATTTTTGTTACTTCATTGACGTCTTATTGTGGTACCACAGTTACACATAGGCCTTCTCTTTTCGAACCTTAATTTATCAAAACCACTCGAACTTCTTATTCTCTTCTGTCTCTTCTTTCTTATGCGCTTATTTCTTTGTAACGTTACCTCATATACAAGGACTTCAGTTTCTAGGATTCTAAAATAGAACGAAAACCACCTTGTATATTTAATGTCTTAGTAAAACCAAAAACAAGGATTTCTTATTTCTAGGATTCCATAATGGAACAAAACTACCTTGTGTTTTAGATTTACTAATATCTGTTCACTCAGATCTCATATACAATTTAGTCACAAATTAAATGATGTGAAAACAGGTCTCGGCGTATTCAACAGACAGAAAATCAACTAGGAGGATAAATGTCCTCTTACCTTTCATTAGTTTGACGCCAGATGTTCTGTCTGTTGATCAACAACTCAGCCCGAAATCACGTCGGGGTCACCAATTGTTGGAAGATAAGCTTTTTCTTCTGCGTGTTCGTTGTCTTTCGGGTAGTGAGAATAATGATTATCTAAATACAGGCTGGAGATCGATGAACAGTTCCTTCGAAGGTTTTATTTTTACAGAATATTCCAGGCACAAGTGAGTGTTGAGGGTCTTCTGCCCAGATTTATTTATAACTGTTTTAATTTAGTCATAACTGTTTTAATTTCCTTATTTCCTCAGTAAGAGCTTTGTGAGTGTTATCGCATTGTCGTCATGACTGGGGGACCTCATCTATTTCCACAACAATGGGCCATTGTCTGTGGTTGGAAGAGTGTCTGTAATCAATGATGTCTTTACTTTAAAGTCTTATCGTCATGACTGGGATCTCATCAATTTCCACAACAATGGGCCATTGTCTGTGGTTGAAGTGTCTGTAATCAATGATGTTTTTAAAGTCTTATCGTCATGACTGGGATCTCATCTATTTCCACAACAATGTAATCAATGATGTGTTTAAAGTCTTATCTCATGTCCGGTGAACTCCAAGTGGGCTGTTTGGAAGGGGCGTTGTGGTACCGCCCCTTCAAGATAGTATAAGAATGTTGTGAGTCCGCTGTAACTTCACACTTGCGAGAAGCTGCAGCAATGTTCTGTAAACTCGCTTGTGTCCGGAATATTCTGTAAAAATAAAACCTTCGAAGGAACTCTTCACCGATCTCCAGCCTGTATTCGGATAACCAACATTCTCACTACCCGAAAGAAAACGAACACGCGAAGAAAAATATTATTTTCTTCAACATGAGTTACAGGCAATGGCTGTAGCTTCTCACAAGTGCCAAGATTACAGACACTTACAACATTCTTATACTATCTTGAAGGGCGGTACCACAAAGCCCCCAGCAAACAGCCCACCCGGAGTTCACCGGACATGAGATAAGACTTTAAAGACATCATTCAAACACATTGACTTCAATCACAGACAATGGCCCATTGTTGTGGAAATAGAGGAGGTAAACCAGTCATGACGGCACCTGGCAGAAATTGCGATAACACTCACAAAGCTCTACTGAGGAAATGAGAAAATTAAAACAGTTATGACTAAATCTGGGCAGAAGACCCTCTTCAGTAAACACAATGAATTATGCAATAGTCAATACATTCATTATGATTGTAATTCACTCTGAATTTCACTGGCAACAATACGTGCCAGCGCTGGGGTCAACAGCGTGCCCAT
This sequence comes from Leptonotus elevatus, assembly GCF_054856555.1. Classification (NCBI taxonomy): domain Eukaryota; kingdom Metazoa; phylum Chordata; class Actinopteri; order Syngnathiformes; family Syngnathidae; genus Leptonotus; species Leptonotus elevatus. Next base: position 22,103,447 of record NC_141252.1, read on the forward strand.
AGTAAAGCAGAGGAAATTTACCAAAAGGGACCACAATATGACTGAAGGTAAGAGGGTTAATAATACAAAACAATTTTCATTATATATTTTCAGGGCTATGTATGAACTATGTATGATTCATAGATCATGTCTCTGTCATTGGCAGTGAACGGACCCTCCAGTGTGAGCAACTTGAAAGGGGAATGGAGAGAGAAATTTAGAAGAGCGCTCGCTTCAGAAGATTTTTTGAGAAGACTTTAGTGTGTGAGTGTGTGTGTGTGTGGGGGGGGGGGGTGTATGTGTGTGGTTATCGTTCAATAAAGTGTTTTATATGCTAAATGGCTGCTTTTTTATATAGCGCTATAACTACGCCATGTGGTGCCCAAAGCGCTTTACAAAGACTGACATTCACCCATTCACACACCAATGGTCGGCTGCTGCCACACAGGTGGGAGCAAATCGGGGTTCAGTGTCTCACTCAAGGACACTTGGACATGGTCACCAGGGGGGAGGATTGAACCAATAACCTCACGGATGGGAGACGTCCACTTTACCACCACGACCACTGAGCTGTTGCACTGTTCTTTGTGCATTTTTGTGCACCGCCCATACTACAAGGCCACAGGTTCTGTGGACATTAAATGTTTTAGGCATCAGTAAATGTAGGCTACTCAAATGCATCAATGTTGGTCAAGAAATTGGGAAAAAAAAGATGAATGTTTAGGCTATTGTAACTGTCTTTTGCCTAAATCCGAAACTAACGATGTGCTGTAGTTTATGAGACAAAAAAGTAATTTTATCAAATCGTTATGTATGTTGGGGCCCTCAGACGGTGGACTTTTTATTTATTTAAAGAAAGTACTTAAAACCTTCCTTTTCAGAAAGGCATATCAACTTTGATTTTTATGATTGTTTTATTTTATTTAGTGTTTCTTTTTAATTGGTTTTACCGTTTGCTACTTTTTAACATATTGGTTTTATTGTTGTGTTTTATGTTGTACCTAGAGTAGTTTTACCACACAATGCTTTTTACTTTTACTTGAGTAGATGTGTGAAGAAGAAACGCTACTCTTACTCCGCTACATTGGGCTCACTAGAGTCGTTACCTGCCGCCCCATTCATGTATTAGATTAACCGTATTTTCACGTAAGTGCTCCACTTGACAGCATTTCCGCGGACACATTGAGGCGCAATTCTCGTAATGTCCCGTCTCGCGCGATCTTGCAGTTCTGTAGGAGCTGCTCATGATGTTTACAGAAGACAGACAGACGCCCGGAGTTGTTAATATTACTTTAAAAACATCTCCCTCCCCTCATCGCACGGATTCGGCCATTTGTTTATAACTTATAACTCGTGTTATGGTGCGGACGGATGGATTTCAACAACGATGTGCGCCGTATGTCGCTCGTTGCCAGGGGCAACGGCCATTTCTCATGCAACAATATGGGACATGCGTTGGCTCCATAACTGAATAGCTTTGTGCGTAAAAATACTTGTTCCGATGCTAAAGCGAGTGGCCGCGTACTTCCTTTTATTTTATTTCCTGCGTGACCAGGCGGGGGTCATATGACTATGGAATGTGCAAAAAGTGTTTCCATTACTCTTTATCAAAATACTTCCATTTCGACATGTTTAAAAAAACACCTTTTGAGAGCGTAAAAACTTTTTTGCGATATTTGAGAGTTGCTTTGAAAATCATGTGTTTCCATTATCAGCTTGCTTTTGCGCAACTTGCCTTATGCGCAAAACTGAGGGTAATGGAAACGCACCTTGTGACTGTTGCGTGCAGTGCTTACACTAAGAAGAGTTCTATGTGATACTTGGGTAAATCGTCGCACGTTTGTTTGACTCGGTGACGGGCAGAAGAGAGCCATTGTGCACATTTAAATATAAATATACATCTATGTTTGACTCTATTTCGCTGTTATTTAATTAAAATATTTGCTGGCGCTTTCGTTCGAGATCAAAAGCCTCTGTTAATCGACGTACGCATGAGCGTTATACTTAATTTTATTTTTGAAATTGAATAAACTTTCTGTACTTTTATTTTGGAATTAATCCGAGCTTCCGCCGTCGAGCTCGCATCAGCGGTGATAGCTCCAGGCTGCAGGAATACACTCTGACCGTCACGTCATAATTCTTGCCTTTTTGACTTCTCCCTTGGCAACAAAAATAAAACAAACCCGGACGCTTGCTGTAATTTCTCGTCGACAAGAAGATGGACAAATTTACTCAGGCACAGAGAAGAGTTTTTATCAACGATATCGACTCATTCACATCTAAATGTATTGCAAAGGTAAAACCTTTTGGAATGAGTAATTAAAACATCGTCGGGAAATGTGTGTCGTTAACGTGTTTCTTCTGACAGTGTCTTTCTAAACATACGGTTGAAGCTGATTGCTCGGCTGAGAAAGACAGTGGGACATCTAAATCAAGCGACACTGGGTCGCAAAGTTACAAGGTCGTTGGAACGATTTCAGATGTTTTGGAGGAGATCACACCATATGTGTCGGAAGCATACATTGTAAGTACCGACTTAATTTCAACACAAAATAATAAACCCAGAAACTGAAAAAGTGACTTAAATAACCCTATTTCTATTTTTTATATTGCAAGCGACCAAGTAGGGAAAGCATTCTTCAAAAACTGATGGAATGTGACATCATCATCTATAACATTACTCAGCATTCTGAGCAGGTAGAGGAAGCCCGCTGGGCAGTTACAGGTAGGCATATATATATATATATATATATATATATATATATATATATATATATATATATATATATATATATATATATATATATACACACGATAATTGACTCAAATCCGTGATCCGATCCGAAACGTGACTTTTGTGATCCGTTGCACCACTAATAGATATATAACACTTTACTATGTATTAGTTTCCATTAAACCAGGACGCAATTCTTATCTTGTATAAATGACTGGATTGACAGCTTTATTTTAAAGCCAGCAAGCTTTGTCTCGCTCTGGTGCACAGGGTAGCATGGATGTAATGGTGGAGTAAAGATGTTACAAGCAAGCTAAGAAGTTAACGCTATTTTAATGTTTGTTTTAATAGACATTGATGTCTGACTGACATACATGCCTCTACCCTGGGCCCGTTTTTTCTTCTCCCCCTTTCTTAATGCACCATCTGAGGGCTTGGACCTTTTCATTGCAATTTTTTTTTTTTTGCCCTGCAATTTGGCACCCCCTCTACTAGATGGCGCCCTAGGTGACCCGCCCAGTTCGCTTGTCCGGACCTGAGCATATGTACATGAAATTCATATAGGCATACACCATATCAAAATTTATGAATCATATCCTTGCAGGCACTACTCCACTGAACACAGCATCTGAGTGTATGCGAACAGTACAACATTGAAATTGTTATTTGAAGTAAATTCCAGTCTTGAAAATAATTCACACAATTGATTGCACAGCACCTGGAAAGGCTAAGCAAAATTACAAGAGTTGTTTTCTGTTTTGTGTAATTGCAGCCCTCCATGCCGAAAAAAATAATTTTCAGCAGCAAAAGACGTTTATCCTCATCTCTACAGTGATGACTTGGGCGTGCAGTGAGCCAATCAATTCGGTAGGTATTTTGTAAACCGTTCTTATGTCTGCTCTCCACGTAATACAGAGGAAACTGAAGCTGCGAGCAGCTATAAAGGGCCTCACGACCCTCTAAAATATCAATGATTTTGCAAGGCCTGATGTGTGTGCCAAGTTTCATGTTTTCACCCAGGCAGCACCATGGCAACAGCCTAAACATCACCCTAATCATGACTAGATAAAACACCCAGAATTCCGAAGTAAAATTAAAATGGCGGCCTTCCCTTTTTTATTTTATTTTTATTTTTTTTAAAAGAGCTCAGTATTGTTCATTCGGTAATGTCATCATCATTGCTCTTTTTTTTTTTGGTATGTCTTTTTTTTCTTTTTCTTTTGAAAATGGCGGCCTTCCGTTGACTCTTTTTTTAAAAAACTTTTTTTGTAGGTCTTAGCTGTTACATACGTCTCCCAATTTATTTGTATTCATTTTTTTAGCTCTAGGCGAAACGTACAACCAGACATGCTGCTTATGTTCTGTTACATCGAGATCTTATTGTGAGTTGTCATTTTGCTAACTATGAATGTTAAGTTTATGTTAAAACTTATTTAGAATCAGCATACATTGTTGTCTGAACATTTTGCACAGGAATTAATTTTGAATAAATGAAACCTTTAAATAAACATTTGTTGGGTTTATGGACTATATGCCACGGAGGAGGCGGGACTTCCGACTGGAGCACGTGGTTGGGTGGTGCGGGAGCACGTGGTTGGGTGGTGCGAGTGTTGGAACGCGGACAGCAGTGCCCGGAAACGGCGCTGATGTGTTAATCCCAGAAGTCGGAAGTCCGTGGTATCTACCCCATTAGATTAAAATCGATTAAAATCGTAATCGTCCTGAATGACTGAAAATATCGAGATTTTATATTTTGGCCATATCGCCCAGCCCTAATTTCAACTATGAAACAGTCAACGGTCTTCTACATGCCAGAGGACAGTGCAGTATTTGCATCACAGCCTTGTTTCACTGGGATGCCTTTTTTTTTTTTTTTTTTGTAGGAGCCATGTAATCTATCACGTTTTGCCAAATTATAATCTATTTTACTTTCGGGATCATCGAATGCCAATACTCATCATTCCTTTGTTGATGCAAATGTTCCTGCTGTGTTGGAACAGTTCCTTGAATTCGGCCACAATGTATCTGAAGACCGGGTGGATTTTGTGAAGCTTGTCATCTGGATTGTGTGACAAATTTTTATTGAAATGGTGGAAACGCCAGATGTTCTGGTACCTGTTTCTTGACTTCATTTGGTTTAAAAAAGAATGTGGTCTCAATCTCATCCACAGTCCAGGATTTATGAATGCTTGTCTTATTGATGTAGTGTCGTAGTGTTAATGTACTGACGTGCATAAATGTTTGTCTGATTGGCAATGTGCTGAAAAATCTCACCCCTGGGTCGGCAATGCGCCACGCCCCTGGGTCCTAGTGTTGACGCGAAGGGGAAAATTGTGAATGAGAATTTTATTGTGTGTTTCTTAACTACAGTATTGTTACTTGTTATACTGTACTGCATACTGCACTATTTGTGAAAGACTTATCTAGTGACTTACGAGTTTGATGTATTCCTTTAAATAGTCTTTTAAATTATATATATTTTTCTTTTACATTATGGCCAGGGGACTACAGATGAAAAATAGCTGTCTGGCTAATTCTGGCTTTTAAAACCATGTTTAACCAAGTGTTTTGTGAAATTGCACTGTCCCCTTTAAAATAAACCAATCTCAATCTCAGTAATTGATGGTGTCTTTTGTGACAATACTGGTACCTCTAACAAAAATAATTCTTAAGTGTGAGCTGCTTATACTGTAATCCCTGGTTTTCACTTCCTTTGCCATGTTCTCCTTAACTTTCTCTCTCCGCCTCTCTTCTTCTCCCAATGACTAAATCGGATCTTGTCCAAAAGAGTCATCATGAACATCTATTGACCATAGTTAGTCATTGCAGTATTTGATCAGCTTGATACTGAGAGCACAGCTGGCCAAGGCGTTCTTCTCCCTATTTACATAAAAAAAACATAGTTTCCGGCAATTGATGTCAACAGCGCTTCTCGTTAAGAGTTAATGTAATGATTTTTTTAAATTTTTGCTTGGGAGTAAAGCGTAGTGTTACCCACACAGGAACTGAGATATGTAAAGTCCAGTGTGTTTGCCCATTCCTGTATGCTGTACGTGTTGCCATAATAATGTCTCAAAGTGACCTCCCTTTTATTTTCTGTCATAGGATGAGCTGGAGCTTCCTTTTACAGATGATGATTTTAGAAGAAGGAAACCTCATCCAAACTTTCAGAAGCACCTTGAACTGGAGAAAATGGTTGCCAAACTTGGCAAGATGGTGCGTTTAAAAAAAAATTCATATATATTTTTATGTATATTGGATCATAAATATGTGGTTTTAGTACATCAACTCACTCGGCCTGGGTAGCTGCAGCTGCTGCTACTACTACTGCTACTATTGCTAATACTACTACTACTACAATTTTTTTTCACGAGATGATTTGTGAACAAAGTTACATGGTCATACATACATACATGGAACAAAAGAAAATGTACACACCCCCATTCTAATTATAGGTTTCTGTGGTATGAAAAAAAGGGACGAAGATGAATAATTTCAGAACTTTTTCCACCGTTATATTGAATGTGAAATAATAATGATAATAATAATAAAAAGACTGACTTAATGGTTTGCAGTTGCACAAGTGTGAACACACTGTTTGTATGTGTCTGTGTTCAAAATTTACCAATCATGTTAGGGTCTGATTAGCGGTGGCCCCCAGGCGAGTGGCCACTATGGCACTTCATCGGGCCACTAAAATGCTACAGAGGCTGGCCCAAATGGGCCAAAACTTGTTTCAAAAATGTATATGACACAATCAACACAATCTTGTGGGGGGAAAAAAACTGTAAAACACAATAAAAAAGCAGTGTATCTATCTAGTCACCTACTGTATCCTTACCACTTTCTTAGTATTCGTTCAACTATGAACTACTCAACCACTCAAAACTCAACCTCATGCCTATTCATCCCTGCACGCTGAACACAAAATATCATGGAATTCAATATGGAGGTAAATATGGTGCAAAACTAACTTGTAAAAAATTTTTGTACCTGTAGAAAAAAAGTCTAAATTTATCTGTAAAAGTCGTGATTTGTACCTGTACAAAAAGTGTAAATTTGTACCTGTAGAAATGACAACTTGTAGTCAAAGAAGTCGCCACTAGGAGTCACAAGTGTTTTTTCTGCTGCTGTCCAGTCACGTGAGTTTTGCACCAAATCTCTCGCTACAAATGGTGCAAAACTGATTCGTACTCGTAGAGCGCCGTGATTTGTACTCGTAGAAGAAGAGGGCGGGTTCTGGAGGATTTGGGCGGGCTAAAGCTCAACCTCATTGGTTGAGTGAACGACAGTGGGTTGAACTCAAATGACGCCCATGCACAAGTCCGCAATTCCAAACAGAGTAGCCACACCAGTTTACGCGTCATTTTGGAAGAAGAGGACGTCCCAGGCGTGAACATTTCAACATGGTTCAATATACAAACACTGTGTGGAACAGCTTAAACGTTGATTGACATGCAGAGCACTCCAAGTGGGCAGAAAGAAAGAAGTTTTAGTATGAAGGTAAGATTTATTGTACGAACATAGCTCGTAATCCGGTGCTAGCTAGCTAGCTCATCTCATGTTGTCACGAAAACTGAACACATTGAAGTCACGATTTTTATTTCAAGATTTGAAGCCTACCAGTGTAAACATACGATCAATAGCTTGTACCTGTAAAAAAAATATATCTAAAAAAGTACCTCAACTCAAACTGCTGCTTAGTGCTTAGATGTGAAAATTACTATAGAGCTACAGAACCCTATTGAATGTTTTACAAGATAACCTAAACCTATAACCAAAAGTGGACAGTACTCAGCTACTTGTATTTGATTAACATTATATTTAAGCATCTGTACTCTTACTATCATAATAAAATGAAAACAAAACGTTTTTACTGCGAGTGGATCTTTAAGCCTCTACAGGTATTTTAACCTAAAACCTTTATCCTCTGTATTTAATCATTTTATTTTAAATATTACAATTTATTGATAAATGTCAGTATTTTTGCAATGAATGCTTTGCAAAGAGTTTAAAAAAAACAGGCTCTTACACTCTTAGTTTACTCATCACTCACAGTACTCAAATATTTGTGCAAGTATTTTTTCTGCGCTTTTAATTTCTACTTGAGTTACATTTTCCAATTTAACATTACTATTATTTAAATATTGGCTATTCTGCTTTTGAAATGCTAGTCTATCTGTATCACTAAGATGTGAGCAGTGTCACTGTCACCTAGCTAATTTAACAAAAGTAACTAGGTCAAATGTTAGTTTATTTATTTTTAATTAAATGAGAATCTCATAAGTTTCAAAATATTGCTCAAAAGGTGGAGACAACTGCTGGAGACACTGCTGAAGCATCAGTGAAAAGGATGAGCCACTCCATCAGCAAGCAGCCAAGAGACAGGAGATGACACCTGGGGGTATCTATCAAGCCGGATTATGGAAAATTATTTTGCAGATCTTCTGCTGATAAGAATGTAGCAGGCGGTGGTCCCCTCCCCCACCTGTGGCAGTGGTCTTAGTCTTTTTTTCTGGTGGCTACAATAATTGGCAACATATATTTACAGCTCAACACCCATTTAGTCTTATTTTTTATATATATTGTTATAGGCTACTTGCCGACTTGTTGCCATGATCGCTTTTGGCTACTGTTGAGATGTAACAGTGAAGAATGAATATGTAGGTCAATTTGAAGTGCTTTACATTAAATTAATAACACGATTAATGTGAAATACACATCTAACATGAAACAATTATAACTTATATATTTAGTCTGTCGTTTTTTTTTTTGTTTTGTCAATGATATTTCCCTCGTCTTATTGATAGCAGCAGTATTGCCTTTTTTGGTGAGTCTTGAATTCCTTATACAACTCCATCAATAACTTTTGTTCTGTTTGTGAGAATAATACTGTTCTCGTCTTGGATGGATGCAGAAACGGCTCTTCTGGACATCAAATAAAACATTTCAAATGATGCACAATCTTGTTTATTGAATGATACATGTTGTTATTTGATCTGACTATTTCAAATAACTCTCAATATGGATTAAATTGTACTCCTTTAACATTTCAAACTCAAAATTGGAAGACATTTAGAAAGCATAATTTCTTCACTTTCCCAAAGGTGATTGCAGTGCAATTCTCTCAGAACAGTAACCAGTGTATCAAGGATTCTCATTTGTTGGACTTCACAGCCACTTTGAAGCAGGTTTGACGTCACACCATGTGCAACCGTCTAGAGATGGATCAAGAAGTAGCTTTGATTAACTGCATGCTGGCAGCTGTGCAAACAGAATGGTTGGGTTAGCATATTCATACAATAAAAAATAATCATAGCTTCCTAGCTGGGTCATTATCAAAACACAGCCACTGACATTATACGTAATCAGTTAAACGTTTAGCTTTATCTTGTTAGCCAGAAAAAAACGTCAATTTTGTCACATCTTAACTCTTTGACCGCCAAAAACGTTTAATAACGTTTAGTAAAATCCAAATGAGTGCCGGCAAAGACGTTAAAAGACGTTCACTATGTTTTTTTTGGGAAACGGGTGGAGGAAAGCCTTGGCCAGCTGTGCTGAAAGTATCAAGCAGATTGAGTTAGTATAATGACTATTTATGGGCACTAGATGGCAGCGATGACTCTCTTTGGACAAGATCGGGTAGGAGTCAGTAGTAGAAGACGGGAGGCGGAGCTAGAGTGTTGAGGGGAGAATGGCTGAGGAAGCGAAAATGGCGACCGGTTGCAAGCAGCTCACGCTTGAGCATTTTTTTCAAAGACGAAAAGCATCGACCAATGCTAAAGAGCACATTGATGATGATGATGGTGACTCCGAGGTTGACGCCGAAGTTGGAAGCGTTGAGGCGGCGGCTTCGATCACGTCGTAAAGCCTCACCGTCTAGCGATGCTAACGGCGGAAAACGTGGTGCACAACCGAGCACTTCTGCACAGGCGGACGTTCAATCGGACGATGAAGAGTACCCCGAGTCCAATGCATATTTATCGGAGGAGTGGGTACAGTCTGATCACGGAGAAGACACTGGTTCTGGACTACGATGCCACCATGAATGGAGTGGATAAGATGGATCAGAACATCTCTTACCACCCAGTATAGGAACTGAAGGACATGAGGAAGCCAGACTTAACACCAGGTCACCGTATCATGACCCTGAGAGTAGACTTGATGACAACATGGCCAAACACACATTGCAGTATATACCTGCTACTCCCCGGAAAAAAAGGCCGGCAAGAAAGTGTTGTAGGGTCTACACGTGAAGGGGCAATCGCAGTGAAACTAATCTGTGGTGCAAATCCTGCTGCGTCACCTTGCACGCAGGGGAGTTTTACACAATAAACCACACAAAAAGAAAAACTGTGGAGTTGAAAAATCCACACAATTGTACCACAGTTGCACAAATTTGTAAATAGTTTGCCAAATTGTTTTGTCAAATTGTTACACTGTTGAATGTAAATAAACGTATTTTGCTATCAAAAAACACTTTTTCATTGTTGGTGTTAGTGTTTTATAGAAGTAAAGCACTGTTTAGGTGTTTACAAATCACGGCGCTCTACAAGTACAAATAAGTTTTGCACCCTTTGCAGCGAGATATATGGTGCAAAACTCACGTGACTGGACAGCAGCAGAAAAAACACTTGTGACTCGTAGTGGCGACTTTTTTGACTACAAGTTGTCATTTCTACAGATCACAAATCACAACTTTTACAGATACAAATTTACACTTTTTGTACAGGTAAATATTTTTGTACAGGTACAAATCATGACTTTTACAGGTACAAATTTGTTTTTACAGATACAAATTTGTTTTTTACAGGTACACATTTTTTTTACAGATACACATTTTTTTTTTACAGGTACACATTTTTTTTACAGGTACAAATCACGACTTTTACAGATACAAATTTAGACTTTTTTCTACAGGTACAATTTTTTTTTACAAGTTAGTTTTGCACCATATTTACCTCCATAATTCAAGCCTCTTGCAATTTCGTTATTACATTACCCTTATTTCTTTATCATATTCATTTTAATCTTTTAATTTTGAGGAAAGGAAATTTCATTGAAAACACAAGTTTAACTAGGCCAATTTGAGCTACTTGCACGTTGGGGTACTGGCAAACTGGAATGTAAATTTGTTGAGAATGGCACCTTTACATGTGGATTTTTTTTTATGTGCCAGGTGTGATTAGTGTGCCAATTTTCATCCATGTTAAAACCTTCAAAATCAGCCTCCTTTTTTTTTGGGGCAAACAATGAATTTCCACGGCAACAGCGTTTCAGGAAAAAATAAAAAGGTCATGTTTCAATACCATCCATCCATCCATCCATCCATCCATCCATCCATCCATCCATCCATCCATCCATCCATCCATCCATCCATCCATCCATTTTCTTAACCGCTTGTCCTCACAAGGGTTGCGGGGGGCGCTGGAGCCTATCCCAGCTGGCTTCGGGCAGTAGGCGGGATACACTCTGAACTGGTTGCCAGCCAATCGCAATTCACATGTTTCAATACCATGAAGGCCTTAACACTCGAGCAAATATGAGGTTGATCTAATTAACCCGCTAGGAGATCAACATAAAATAAAAAACATGTATTTCCTTTAGCCAGTAGGTGGCTGTACTACTACGATGAAAAATAAGTTAGTAATGTCTTCAAGTCTGGACTGTCATCAAATATGTGACATTTTGAGAAAATAAGATCATATAGGTCAAGTTACAGCAGCTTATATTGTCACAGTCAATCATAAGAATTTGCAGCACCATAATAGCCACGTCCTTTGCCCAAAAGTCAGTATATTTGACCTGAGGCATGGTTACCTTTTTAAAGCTTTTCTGACAAATTTTGAACTGCATCCGTTGTATGGGCTCAGCGTAGCATATGAAAAAAAAAAAAATGAAAAAAAGGCGCTACATTTTTTACCGAATATTGTCATATAGATACCTTCAGAACGTGACTATTAACGTACATATGAAATTGGGATTTTCTGGAGCATGAACATAAGTTGTTAAGCATTTCCTCTTTAGTGGCAAAGGAAATATGAAAGTGAAAATTTGGGGGCCCGCCCCCATCATATAGTATTTTGAAAACTGGATTTTTTGTCCTTTTTGCCATGGGCGAAACATGTATAAAGCCCCAGACAACATACTGTGGCTCCCAGGATCATTAGGACATATGAACCCCTCCACCATGTTAAGATGACGGTTTACAGATGAGTGAATTAATATACATTTTTAAAATAATATTACATATAATACTCACATTATTTACCTTATTAAAGGTAATTTTTGCATATTATTTCAGATCAGAGCGTATCAATCTGGTCACCCTTTGATTTATCAGTACACAAGAAGAGGCTCTCAGTTTCAAAAAGGTTGGTGACTGCTGGTCTAGGCCATGGAATTAAGTGGCAAGACAGAAGAAGCCTTGTCTTACAAACCTGCCTACATTTGGCAAAAGCACTAGAAATCTGTCAAATGAGTGTGGAAAAATTGATTCTGGTCTGTTGATCATTGATCTTTGTGGACATAAATCCATAAGGTATGTTTGGGTAAAATACACCGCTGCTCATTATCAAAAGAACACTATACATTAAGTGAAGTATGGCAGTGGCAACATCATGCTTTGGGGCTGTTTTTCTGGGGCCTTAGTCAAGGTGGATGGAGTAAGTAACAGTTCCATATAACAGTGTTAGCACAAAACCTTCAGGTTTTGGCTAGAAAGTTAAAAAAAATGTCAGGAAAAGATGACTACAACATTTGAACTTTACATAGGGTTAATCAGAGGAACTTCACATGGTGCATTGAACATGAGTTTAATGTCACTGTTTAATTCTGAACACGAGTCAGTTTTGAAAGGGTGTGCAAACTTGTGCAACCTCATTATCTCAGTTGTTAATTTATACTTTGGTAACGCTTTATAATAACGTTTGTTAATTAACCATTTGTAATACATTAGTTAAAGATGAAGTCATGAGAACTCATATTGATTTAATAAATTGTAAACATGAAAAGATTAGGAATAAATAATTTACAAATTGTTAGCTAATAATTTGTAAATGCATTAACAAAAGATGAAGTCATGATGAGCTATTATCTGAACTCATGATGAACTAATAATTTGCAACTATTGGAGCGTTATGAACTAATAACTTGCAAATATTAACTAATGATTAACACATGATTAAGAAATATCCATTACAAATCATTAAAATGCATAAACAAAATATAAAGTCATGTTGAGCAAATGTTAACTCATATTGAAGTACAGTAATTTTCAACTATTGAAGAATTATGAACTAAATAATTTCCAAATATTAACTAATGATTAACTCATGATTCAGAAATACCATTAATAATAATTAAAATACATAAGTAAAAAATTAAGTTATGATGGGCAATTGTGAATTCATGTTGAAAAAACCTTTTTGCAGATCCATTCCAACTTTCAATATTGGTGATTCCGCTGTTATCATTTACAACTTATATTTTAATGTGAACAAATTCTCTGCAAATGCCTTACTACCTTTTGTTATCATGAACAAACTATATTTTCATATCAACAATTAATTTACTCATCTTTTTTCAACCCCTATTCTATAGTGGTAAGATATTATCATGTTCAAATGCTTACCATGTTATCTGCTACTATTTGTATCATGAACAAGTATCTTTTCATGTCAACAACACATGTACCATTTTTTACCTGATAAAGTGACCACACACGTACAAAATGTTTCAAGTAACATTTTATTTGTAAATTTCCTCTAAATGTGAAGAAGTCTTTAACTTCAGTATGTTTTACATTGCTAATCTAAAATCATAACATATTTTTCAGACAAATAGCTTTGACGATAACAAAAATGTGTACTACTTTTCCAGTAACAGTATCAACAACTTGAAAACAAAAAGGGTTTTGAACAGGCAGCCCTTTTAACTAACTAGTACAATGTAGATGTATGGACCGGTTTGGTTTCTTAGGTTCACCTCTAGGAATTATTTTTTTTATTAGAACCAATAAATCAACACATGTGCATGCACACACACACACACACAGACACAATAAGCAACTGGAATCACGAATGTGTTACATGGAAAGAACATTTATTTACATACACACACAAAAATCAAAAATATTTACAATCCCTGCACAACTTACCTGCGCACAACAACCTGGGGCTCAAAATAATGACAAAATAATTATTCCTCCAAATGGACATTGTAATTGTTCTCAGTGTTGTGGTATCAACATCAAAGTTGTTTGTCAAAGTGATTAGTCGAAGTGCACTCTTGTTCAGTCAAGTCAACTGCAGTTCACAAGCCTACTACGACGGTGAGGTAGGATCTTGAAAGTTCCAATTACCTGGAAAATTAGTCAGGCACAAGTTCAGGGGTTGCTCACCATCTCTCTCGACATGGAGAACTCAAAATCCAGTTTCGACCTTTGTCAATGGTCAACAACCTAACCTGTATGCAGTATACTGTATACTGATCAAACATTGATTATCATATAGGCATATATTCAATATCTAATATCTAACCCCTTATTAAATCAAACAGGAATTATGATTAAAAAAAATAAACAATTTCTTAAAACATGAAATTAAAAAGTATTTTCATTTCTACCAACAGATACATTTTGGTAACTGAAAAATCTATGAATACAGAATTCCTTTTAACAGAAGCAGCTTGATATTTTTTTCATTCTATTCCAAATGTATTTCAAATAAAATGTACACAGAACATTTAATAAAAAAACATAACCAAAACAAGACGATCGAAAACTCAACACACTATTTCCAACTAAGTTGCCGCTGATACAATACATGACATGTACAATCGCCATTGCGATTGCTTTTAATCATTTAATTTTGGTTTAATTCACTCTGTGTTTCTCTAAGGCAGCACCTGTCTGTCAGCTCACTCTCTCAAGGGTGTGGTCTCAAGCAGGCGAGCAGCTCGAAATGGTAGGTCTCATTTCTACACAAGACACATCTAGTGACTTGAATGCCTTGCTCTCCGGCCGGTGGCCCCTGCGGGGCCCGGGGGTTGTGCCTTGGTGCTGCCGTGGCCTGGGGGGCGCTGGGGGGTTGTGCTTGCTCTGTCCTGGCCGGGGCCAACGGCTCCCCTCTTTGGTAGAGGTTTTCATGCATGCCAGATCCACAACACCGGCATCTATTGAAATTCAAACACAATCTGCTTCTTCATCTGGTCGTTGAATCGGTGGAAGCTGATGTCTGTGGATCTCACTCTGCTTCATCTATCCTTCCTTCCTTTCCTCAGTCTCTCCTTTGGTCTCTTGAGGTCTCCCTAATTTGTTGGAATTTAGATGTTTCTGGGGTTGGTGAAATACTCTAGTTGGTAACCCGGTAGGTAGTAGTGATGTCTGGTCGGTGCTGGATTTCACTTTCCTTTGATCCTTCCTCGGGTCTCCTGACAACCTCACAACTCTTTCTGGATTCTGAAGTATTCGGTTTAGGTGAACGGTATGGGATTTTTAACAGGTTTTAGGTGAGTACACACTAACACGCACACACACAAGCACACACACAAGCACACAAACACACCCGCACATGCACATACTCACATACTTAAATAATAAAGAAAAAAGGAAAAAAAAAGAGAGACAGCAATGACGATGACATGTCCAATCGGTAAAATTACCGAATGAACAATACTGAGCTCTCTCAAAAGGGAAAAAAGAAAAGAAAAGAAAATTAACATGTCAATAAACACTATTATTGTTTTGCGTGTTTCAAATCACATTAACGAGCCAGATAGTTAGCGTCCACTCCAACTGCACGAACACACAGCTTAGTTTTAAAATGCACCTTCTTCAAAACTATTAAGTGCATTTGACTGTTTAATAATGGGGGATTTCGTCTTTGTGCTTGGAGTTTTTCACTCTGGAGCCGGAGTCATATTCATGAAATTACTGCATAGCTTGCCACTACGATAGACATTTGTTCCATGCATCAAGTAAATATAGTAATATAACATCATCACAGCGTTTCAATATAGAACGCACTATGTAAAAATAAGTCAGTTAGCATGATAAACAGGTTTTACCTTTGCATTACGAGGTATATTGTCCCCGGTGTGATCAAAGAATCTCGTCCCAGAGACTCAGCCAGCGACAAGCTTTCGAATCAGCCCCAGTGTAAGGAGAAAAGACGGCATTGACTACATAATGATATAGGTCGTGCGCTGTGAATTCCGGCTGTGTCGGCGATTTGATTAAATAGGTAAAAACTGCAGGCAACTGAACGGGCTGTTTTCAAACTAGCGATCTCCAACTTAAGTAAATAGAGTCCCGACTAAATGTGCAACTTCGACTGACAGGCGAACTTTGGTTGAAGTAGTAGATTCCATGGCTCTATGGGCAATAATAACTTTTAATTTGTAAAATAACAGTCGCAAAGTCGCTAAGTCACTAAGTCGCTCCAGGTCACGTCCACTTCCATTCAACAATCATTTCCTTCCGCTGTCCGTCATCGGGCAGTCACGTGATCACGTGACGTTGGTGCGAATGGTCAATACAGGCTAGGTTGTTGACCATTGACAAAGGTCAAAACTGGATTTTGAGTTCTCCATGACGAGGGAGATGGTGAGCAACCCTTGATCTGAACTTGTGCCTGCCTCATTTTCCAAGTAGCTGGACTTTCAAGATCCTATCTCACTGTCGTAGTAGGCCTGTGAACTGCAGTTGACTTGACTGAACAAGAGTGCACTTTGACTCATCACTTTGACAAACAACTTTGATGTTTATACCACAATGACAACAATTACAATGCCCATTTGGAGGAACAATTATTTTGTCATTATTTTGGGCCCAGTTTGTTGTGTGCAGGTAAGTTGTGCAGGGATTGTAAATATTTTTTGATTTATTATTTTTGTGTTTGTGTGTAAATAAATGTTCTCTCCATTTAACACATTCGTGATTCCAGTCTGTGTGTGTGCATGCACATGTGTTGATTTATTGGTTCTAATTAAATAAATTCTTCCTAGAGGTGAACCTAAGAAACCAAACTGGTCCATACATCTACATTGTACTAGTTAGTTAAAAGGGCTGCCTGTTCAAAACCCTTTTTGTTTTCAAGTTGTTGATACTGTTACTGGAAAGGTAGTACACATTTTGTTATCCTCAAAGCCATTTGTCTGAAAAATATGTTATGATTTTAGATTAGCAATGTAAAACATACTGAAGTTAAAGACTTGTTCAAATTTAGAGGAAATTTACAAATAAAATGTTACTTGAAACATTTTGTATGTGTGTGGTCACTATATCAGGTGAAAAATGGTCCATGTGTTGTTGACATGAAAATATACTTGTTCATGATATACAAATAGTAGCAGATAACATGGTAAGTATTTGAACATGATAATATGTTGCCACTTTAGAATAGGGGTTGAAAAAAGATGAGTAAATTAATTGTTGATATGAAAATATAGTTTGTTCATGATAACAAAAGGTCGTAAGGCATTTGCAGAGAATTTGTTCACATTAAAATATAAGTTGTAAATGATAACAGCCTACAAATATTGGTGGAATCACCAATATTGAACGTTGAAATGGATCTGCAAAAAGGTTTGTATTACAGTCAATACCACAGACACATTTTTCAATGAGTTAATCATTAGTTAATATTTGGAAATTATTTAGCTCATAATTCTTCAATAGTTGCAAATTACTGTACTTCAATATGAATTAACATTTGCTCAACATGACTTTATATTTTGTTTATGCATTTTAATGATTTGTAATGGATATTTCTTAATCATGAGTTAATCATTAGTTAATATTTGCAAGTTATTAGTTCATAACTCTCCAATAGTTGCAAATTATTAGTTCATCATGAGTTCAGATAATAGCTCATCATGACTTCATCTTTTGTTAATGCATTTACAAATTATTAGCTAACAATTTGTAAATTATTTATTCCTAATCCTTTCATGTTTACAATTTATTAGTTTAATATGAGTTCTAATGACTTCATCTTTAATGAATGTGTAATAAACAAAACGTTATTATAGTGTTACCTATACTTTCCCTAAAAAACATTTAAAAAAAATTCTCAATGTTGAACTGTATAGGTGATCATTCAAATTGATAATTGGAAAAAGTTTTGAAGTGATTTATTGTCAGCTCGTTATATCACAAAAAAACTTTTAAAAGGGGTGTGTACACGTTTTACTGTATATCTACTTGTAGGACCTGTGCATACTCGCACATCCTTTATTATTGAAAACTTTTTATTGTGTGAATGCTGAAAGCATTCCTGTTGTTCCTATTCTTTATTTTTATTTTTCTACTCACTTTTTAGTCCTCTTTAAAAACCCTCATACAACACCGTTCAAATCTTAACATGGTCCAAAAATTAATGCCAATCGGGCCACTATTTTTCTCATTCCACATACTTACAGATTTTGCACAATTTAACATTTTATATCAAACATTTCCCCATTCATTTTCAATGGAACAGACAGTCAACTCAGTATTCCACTCCCTTACATATCACTCATCATCATTTACAGGTCTATGATACTGCGCCAGTAGCGCAGTTGGTAAAGTGCGTGGTCCAGAGACCAAGGGGTGGGGGTTTGAATCCCAACTCCGACTGTACATTGCAGATGTGTCCATTTACACAAGACATTAAATGATATGCATATATAATAAATTGTATGGCTGGGACCAAATATCATTTGGCAATATATCCGCAGTATTGATCCATAAAGTGGTATCGCGAAACTTAATTGATAACCATACATTGCTGTGCAGTGTGCGCGCCATGCAGCGCGGCTGCATTACAAGTAGTCATCCATATGTTAATCTGGTAATCCCAGAGGGAGAGCAGCACTGCAACTCAAAAAAAGAGATTAACAAGAGTGTAGCCTACTAGCTATTGGCCAATATGTTTGCCTTGGACCGGGAACAACCAACGAACGGCGCTTTCCCTCTTCACTGGCCGCTACCGCTTAATAATGGTTAGTTTCTTGTCCTCTCCTTTTAGTAATGTGCTTAAATTCAGCAGGTCGTCTCGTCTGATCTCAGGTCAGAAGGAGGAGGCGATCGGCGGTGTGAGGGATCCACTGCCGCCTCGTCCAGGTTTCAAGGTGGCCCCCTCGGCCGAGCCCGGGGGCCGAGACTTGGGCTGTACCGTACTCTACCGGCAGCCGCACCGCATGGTGCCCCGCGGGCTCCCCCGTTTTTGTAATATGTTTAAACTCAATGGGAGAGGCTTTGAGATGGCCGCCTGCAGCCGCGTTGCGGCTGCACGCCGGGGAACGGGTCCTCTCCACCAGCATCCGCGTGGGCCGGGCCAGCACTGGTTTTGCGCTTAGAAGAACGGGAGCCGAAGCGGCCTGCAACAGCCCCAGCCCAACGGCGGGGCGCCCCACTCTCGATCAATGGGGAAGCGACGCTCAGAAGAAGACAGATACGTAACAACTTCCAAGTGTCGATGGTTAATGGGTCATGCAATTCACAAGTCCAAAACAGATGAATGAAATTGAAAATACATGCTAAAATATCACTTTCCTGATTAAAAAATAAACAATGAGTTTATGAGTGAAAAATGGGCCATACTGGCAGGATGATCCCTTCTTTTTTTTTAAACTACACATGTTAAGGTTAATAACGTCAATATTTAAGTACCCACCCCAAAAAAAAAGGCACAAAAAATAAGTATTGCAGTAGATATCGGATCACTACCAAGGTATCGGATTGGATCATGATAGTGAATTGTCCCAGCCCTACTAAATATCATTATGCATTATTAAAAAATTTTATGTAGATTAAACCCATAAAATCCACATGCATTTTCAATGACACCTTTCAGTATTATTCACTTTATTCATATGCAGTTTCATGTTTTTTTTTTAATAGGTCAGTTAGCTCGATGGATAAATTTTTGCCTAGCAACTGGGAGACTATGGTTCGTATCTTGGGTTTTAAAATAATAATCATTGTCAACTTATGTAACATCCATTAACCCCAGCCATTTTTCCAAGAAAGTGAAACATTATTATTTTTGTCAATACTATTCCATATTTTCAATACAAAAATTCACTCATTCAACATGGCAATCTGCAAATTCAACGACAGCTTTCAGTATTATACTGCATTATTCAATAGAATTACATACCGTGTAACTGATTTTTATAGGTCCACAATAGTGGAGTGGTTAATTAAAGCACATACCTAGGGTGTGGGAGATCTGTGTTTGAATCCCGCTTGAAACTGATTTTGGTCCAAGTCCAATTTGATGTAATAATCAGTGTTCAATTATTCAACATCCATTATATTCAATGCCATTTCACATTATTATTATTGTAAACATTCCACAAGCATTCCACATACATTAAAATACACTTAACAAAAATATAAACGCAACACTTCTTTTTGTTCCCATTTTTTATGAGATAAACTCAAAGATCTAAAACTTCTTCTACATACACAATAATAAGATAAGATACACCTTTATTTATCCCACAGTGTAGACATTCACAGCGTTACCAGCAGCAATACACATCGTCACACTTCTTATATAAATAATATGTATCACAAAAAATACTCTCAAATATTGTTCATATACCAGTCTAAATATGTGATAATGAGACACCATGATTAGTGCACAGGTGTGCCTTAGACTGCCCACAATAAAAGGTCACTCTGAAATGTGCAGTTTTGTTTTATTGGGGGGGGGGGGGGGGCATCGGGTACTCAGAAAACCATTCAGTACTGAGTCACCAGACACCGCCCAATCAAACAAAACTGCACCTTTCTGGAGAAATTGTTTCACACGCAATTCCTCCAGGAATTGTACATCTAGTTTAATTGTATTCCTTATAATTGAACTGTGAATTGTTTTCATTACAAATAACGTTGCATGATTTCACCCCCCTTTTTTCCCCTTTTGTTTTACTTTTAGGACAGAGCATTGTTTTCCACATATGTTGTGGTGTCAGGACTTCAGTATGGAGTGGGGGAACAGGTCTTTCATCTCTTTTTCAAAGTGAGAGGTTATAACTTATTGTTACTTTAACCTATTCATATAAAAAAGGTTGCAATGGATGCCTTGATAGCATTGCCTGTTTAATACTTCCTGTGTATTTAGGCTTCTCATTTCCTCCTTCTCCCCTCCCCGTTTAAGAGTCAGTTGCAATGGGGTACCGCAAGATATACTTCATCACACTCAATTAATATTCATGAGTCTAGCGAGGGGGTCAAACTCGGCTAGCCGGTCATGCTAGACGCATGTAAACATTCTACTAGCGAGATGTCTACTGTCCTAAATCTACTAATTCTGTCAGAGAATGATATGCGTGGTGCCAAATTCACTGGTATTGACATCGAAGAACATACAAATGTTTAATTAAGGAGATGGCTTGAGTGTTCGAGGGCTGAAAAAGATGTGAAAAAGAGCCGACCTGATAAGGTTTTTTTTTCTCCCTCAAATCATCGTTCTACGCAACTGACACTGACATTCTCCAGTTTCAACAAGCTATCCTTCCTTTAGCACCATATGCCCTGTCTGTCATATATGGTTGTCTTACTTCTCCGTTTTTTTTCCCCAGAGCTCATTATTGTTCATTCGGTAATCTTACCGATTCGACATGTCATCATCATTGCTCTCTCTCTCTTTTTTTTCTCTCATTTTTTTGTATGTGCGTGAGTATGTGCGGGTGTGTGCGTGCGCGAGTATGTGCATGTGCGGGTGAGTGTGTGCTCATTAATTCACCTAAAACCCATTAAAAATCCCACCTAAACCGAATACTTCAGAATCCAGCTAGTCGTGATATGTGTCAGGAGACCCGAGGAAGGATCAAAGAAAAGAAAGAAAAGTAAAATACAGCACTGACCAGACATCACCTACTACCCACCGGGTTACCAACCAGAATCTTTCACCAACCCCAGAAACATCTAAATTCCAACAAATTAGGGAGACCTCAAGAGACCAAAGGAAAGACTGAGGAAAGGAAGGAAAAATAGATGAAGCAGAGTGAGATCCACAGACATCAGCCTCCACCGATTCAACGACCAGAGGAAGAAGCAGATTGTGTTTGAATTTCGGTAGATGCTGGTGTAGTGGATCTGGCATGCATGAAAACCTTCACCAAAGAGGGGAGCCGTCGACCCCGGCCAGGACAGAGCAAGCACAACCCCCCCAGGGCCCCCCAGGTCGCGGCAGCGCCAAGGCCCAACCCCCGGTCCCCGCAGGAGCCACCGGCCAGATAGCAAACCCAGGAGCGCCCCCCACCCAACACGGCCCGCGCCCCAATCCCAACGCAGCAGAACGGTGCACGGCAGGCCCACCAGGCACCCCACCGGCCCACAGCCTCCGCTCCCTCCATGACCGCCCCACACCTGCCACCCACCACAAACCAGCCCCCTCCGCCCACAAACCCCCAGCATCTCCCCACCCAGCCACCCGTACCAAGCACCCAGCCACCCGTACCAATCTCTCTCCCCCACCAAGCCCCCCCCCCCCCCCCCCCGTTAATCTAGGTATTAGTGTAGCACATGTAAGCATCGTTTATGTAATGTGACTAGACTAGAGGAACTTTGGTGGCTGACGTGCAGATGAGTGATAGGGACTGACAATATGACGATTATTACTGCATTGCAAATTTAAATGTTATCCTTTCCTAATTGGTATCCTGACCATGGTCATTGGACACATATTATTATTTTTTTACTGATTTTGACTCTTTTTCCCACAAAAACAATGTGGAAAAAATTTGGGGTAATCACATGATTTTATTTTTTATAGTAGACGCCAGGATGTATAAATCGACGTGTCGATGATCAATGTGTCCTGCAATTCACATTAGTTCTCGCAGCTAGCTACGTTATTCATTGACGCATGAGGGAGGGATGTCGTCAAGCTGAAGAAGGAGACCTGTCGGTCCTTATTGGCCTGTAGGATTCGAGAAACTCCTGATGGGTACTGGCTGGCCAAGCTGTACTCAGCTTTGGTGGTCGCTGAGGCAACAACTTGAGCATGGGAAGAGTTTGGTGAGGCCATGGAGAACAACTTTGGATGGCCTTGAGGAAATTCTGGTCCACTTTCCGACGTCTTAGGCGAGGACACTAGTGCACCATCAACACTGTTTAAAGTGGGGATGGGGCACTGCTGTCCTCGACTCAAGACCTTGTGAGTCGGTGTATAGAATACTTCGAAGACCTCCTCAATTCCATCAACACGCCTTCTGAAGCGAGCTCTCCTTTCTCTGGGGTTGAGGTCACCATGGTGATTAAAAGATCCTCGGTGGCATTGCCCCAGAGGTTCCTGGATGTTGTGGTTGACACGCCTCTGTAACATTGCTTGGAAATGTGCCGCTGGATTGACAGGCTGGGATGGTGGTACCCATTTTTAAGAAAGGGGGCCTGAGGGTGTGTTTCAACTACAGGTAGATCACATTTGTCAGCTTCCCTGGTATGGTCTATTTAAGTGTGCTGGAGAGGTGGCTTGTTGAGAAGTCAATCTCTGATTCAGGAGGAGGAGTATAGTTTTCGTCTTGGCCGTGCAACTGTGTATCAGCTCTACACCCTGAAAAGGGTCCTCGAGGGTTCATGGAAGTTCGCCCAACCAGCCTACATGTTTTTTGTGGACACTGGAAAAACTACAACTTACGGCTGACCTGGAAATGGTTATGCATCCCCACCCCCACCAGAAATACTGGATGAAGTGGCTGGGGTCCGGGAAGCTAGGCTTCTCAGCTTAAGTTGCTGCTCCTGCGACCCAACCCTGGAATGGATGGATATTTAGTGCAGGCTGGACTAAAATGATCACTCGCCTATTGTGCCTACGTCAATGAACAAATTCCGGTTGGATTCAGAATTTAATAATATGACATATTGCCCGGAAACTAAACTTCAAAACATATTCACACACATTGTTGACTAATTGTTCTATCTACAGAATAATTGCTCTTCTAATTTTCAAATGCCGTACTTTAAGTAGAATCTCACATTGCATTGTATTGTGTAATGGTATAATCTGGGTCGGTTATTGCACACTCTGTTTTAAACCCCAAGTAAATAGTCCTCATGGAAAGACTCTTGAATAAACGTGGTTTAGCCTGCATGCTACTTGCTATACCAGCTAGCGGCGCAGACTATAGATATACAGTATTAGCAATAGAGCAAATCTTAGCTTGTCGATACTGCACATATAGCCACCATCTTGCATGTGTTTGGCTCCAAAAATTCATTAGAACTCATTCAATTCCTTTGTGATTTTGATGCAGATTGGTTTGTTAAAAACATCAGACATGCAGTTATGATACAAGCCACACATATAATTTTATAATCGGGGCTTTTACGGTACTTTGTGGAGTTTATCACTTTTTTAATCGCGACCGGTTAGGGCCCCCTCTCGCCTAAGGCATAACTGCAGCCTCTGTGTCAAGCTTGTGCATGGTGCGCATGCGAGTACTTGCGCTCAAATAAACCAATCAAATTCTAAAAGACTCAGATATTTGGTATATCTTGCACCTTAAATTGCTGTTGTTTCAGATACGTAGTAAATTTTACTCAGCATCATATTTCTAAGGTCAAGACAGAGCTGGGTAAGAAAGCTTTCAAATATGCTGCTCCCTTTTCATGTAAGAAAATCGTCCCATTCATCAGGTCTGGCTGGGAGCAAATTAAGGTTCAGTGTCTTGTTGAAGGACATTTAGATATGATCATAAGGGCTGAGGACCATTTAAAGGAACGTGAAACTAATGTTGACAATGTAACTCTTTTTTAATTAGCTGTTTAATTTATTTCATATAAATATGATTAGGATTTTGCATATATATTGTGTAGTATGTTTTTATGGTGTTATAACTTTTGGAATAGAGATTTTTAATCTCAGAGTTTTTTAAATGGTTAAATAAAGGAAATGAAAAGAGTGTATTATGAGTTAATCCAGTGGCGTTCCTAAGCAACTTGGCACCCTAGGCAGGATTTCTGGTAGTGTTGGGCCAAGAGAAGAGCTCCAAAGGCCTATGACATCACGCTAAAGAAAGTCAATTGGACAAACTACCGCACACCACATTAAATAATTAGGCTATGTTCACACTGCAGGGTGTGCTGCCCAATTCTGACTTATTTTTATTAATGTATTAATTCATTCATATATTTATTTTTAATGTACTTGTTCACATTAAGCACAAAGCACAACGTTACGTGACGTACACCCAAAACACAACGTTATGTGACACCGGTTTGCGGAAGTACATATGGTTATACGTGGTGTCGGGATCACCTTATCAATTGAATTTATATGTAAGTCCTTGCCTGATCAATCTCATATTGCCAGAGTAGGGAGGCAGGAGGAGGTAGAAATGTTTTAGGGAAATGAGGCGACGTATGGAGAGTTGGAGACGTCTACTTGTGTTTACGTCACGTCATTGCCGTGCATATTAAATGAAGCGCCTGCAAGGCTGAATTTCTAATATTGCAACAAATGTCAACTTAATACTTCATGTGTCAATTTAGTTATCAATTATACTTTATCTATGACTATTACTTGTTAGATCAAGTTTACTTTAATACATAAAAAAATTAATTGTGTTACTGTTGCTGTTAAGAGGAGCATGATATTTAGCAATATAAACTCATCTTTACCAGAGTTGGGAATAACGGCGTTTAAACTAACTGCGTTAGGTAACTCCGTTGTTTTTTTCATTAACGGACTAATCTAACTAATTATTCTCCCCATATTTGAAACGCCATTATCTTTAATGTATGAGAAATGCGTTTGCTTATTGCGTTTATTTATTAGATTCAAGACTCGAAGTAAGCTGACAAGACATTGTGCTGTAACTAGCTCTGAAATTGTCATTTGAGCACAGTTAGAGGCACTGTTGTTGTCAGACCTTGTCACAATAAAAGTGTCTTGACAGCTGAAATGTATCGGAGCTTTTATTTTGGACGTGCTACAGGAAGCGTGTCACAACGTGACGGACGTGTCATCTTTCTTCCTTTTGGACCTTAAGGCTGAGCATATTTTAGCATTCTAGCAAAGAGTCCAAGTCATCGCCTGGAAGTAGTTTGACAACTTTGACAAGAGTGACATTAATCAAAAATAATAGTCGAGATTTGCCGAAAAACGGCCGCCATGAGGAGCGATTTGTTGACAATCATGTTCCACCAAGAGCCATATTGCGACTCAACAAACACCATAAAAGCGATAAAGATACCGGTAAGTCATAGCGACACACTCACCTAGTGTAATTAATAGCGCCAACACTCAAAAAAATATTGAAAGAAATATGCTCACGCTCATGGAGGCGATGGAGTGACATTTGTATGTGAAGGATGCATGTTAAGCCTTGAGCTGGGCAGTTTTCTGACGTAAATTAATCATTAAACACGTCTTTATATGTGTAGAATTATAAACTGAAAATATATCACCATACTCTCATATTTGAAAGTGTACAAAAGTATATGCTTTCAGAGAGATCAAGTGGAAGCTGATGATTCGGAGGAGTAAATATAGTAGTAGTTATGGCTATGATTTGGCAATTTCTTTTATCTATTATTGATTATTTAAGCCCGCAACAATCATAAAAAAATGCCCGGGAAATCCTGGAGGGACCGTCTACAAATTACCTATAAATGACATATGTGCCACAAATCACCATCTATCCAGTATTTATTTTATTTGTATTATTATTCTAAATATAAAAATATTCACATTATACCCCATGCTATATACGGAAAGGTCCTCATTTCAAGTTAACTTTACTAGCTATGGTTGCTAATTTTGGCTTTTAATTTTAAAATCTCAAAATCAAAATCATGATTACATAAATTAATCCCCGATTTAAATAAAAAATCATTTAAAAACTTGGTGATATTGTAAAAAAAAAAACGTATTACTTTCAAATGCAAGTAACTAGTAATATGAAATATATTACATTTTGGAGGTAACTTGCCCAACATTGACTGTAATTTAATATAATTTTGTGTAAATCATCACTTTGTACAGCTCAAAAAAAAAGGGAAAAAAAGAAGACAAAAAGCCAATTCGGACGGCCGCGGGAACAATGGGGTCTTAATGAATCCCCCTTAAATCTGTGAATAAATCTGTAACTTCATTAGCAAATGGCTTGACACAAACGATTTGCTTAACTAGTACGTTGTGTTTTTGATTCTGCAACATGCTGGACTGCCGTTAAGCCATTATGATAATGCCGCTCTATCTGGCCTGCCTTATGTTATGTTATTATTGCCTTGTTGGCTGTGTGCTTGGTGTGGTCTCGTCTCGACTGTGTGGTGAACAAGTTGTGGTGGCGTCGCGGTACATTAGCTGCGCCCTCAAGGATCCTGCCGAGGGAAGACGTGTCGGTGGAATTGAGGAGGACCTCAAAGTATTCTCCCCACTCACTCACGACGTCCCATCAAGGTCAGCAGCACCCCATCTCCACTATATACAGTGTTAATGGCGCACTGCTTTCCTCTCCTGAGACGCCGGATGGTGGACCAGAATTTCCTCGAAGCCGTATGGAAGTCGTTTTCCATGGCCTCACCGAACTCCTCCCATGTCCGAGTTTTTGCCTCAGCGACCACCGAAGCCGCGTTTCGCTTGGCCAGCCAGTACCTGTCAGCTGCCTCCAGAGTCCCACAGACCAAAAAGGCCCGATAAGACTCCTTCTTCAGCTTGACGGCATCCCTTACCGCTGGTGTCCACCAGCGGGTTCGAGGATTGCCGCCACGCCACCTTATGGCCACAGCTCCGATCGGCCCCCTCAACAATGGAGGCGCGGAACATGGCCCGCTCTGACTCAACGTCCCCCGCCACCCCCGGGACAAGGGAGAAGTTCTGCTGGAGGTGGGCATTGAAACTCTTTCTGACAGGGGATTCTGCCAGACGTTCCCTGCAGACCCTCACAATGTTTGGGTCTGCCAGGTCGATCTTACCCTGCCATCGGAGCCAACACACCACCAGGTTGTGACCAGTTGACAGCTCCGCCTCTCTCTTCACCCGAGTGTCCAACACATGCGGCTGCAAATTTGATGACACAACTACAAAACCGATCATCGAACTGCGGACCTAGGGTGTCCTTGTGCCAAGTGCACATATGGAAACCCTTGTGTTTGAACATGGTGCGTTCCTCCCAATCACGCCCCTCCAGGTCTCACTGTCATTGCCCACGTGAGCGTTGAAGTCCCCCAGCAGAATGAGTCCCCAGAGCCACAGCTCTCAAGCACACCCTCCAAGGACTCCAGAAAGGGTGCGTACTCTGAGCTGCTGTTCGGTGCATAAGCACAAACAACAGTCAGGACCCGTCCCTCCACCCATTCACCGGGGTAAACCCCAACATACATGCGCCTACACTTGCTCTGTGCCTCTCACCGTCGGCAACTCCAGAGTGGAGGAGAGTCTAACCCCTTTCGAGAGGATTGGTAGCAGAACCCAAGCTGTGTGTGGAGGCGAGTCAACTTTATCTAGTCGGAGATTCTCAGCCTCACACACCAGACCGGGCTCCTTCCCTGCCAGAGAGGTGACATTCCATGCCCCCAGAGCTATCTTCAGTAGCCGGGGGTCAGACAGTCAAGGTCCCCACCTATGGCTGCCGCCCAGCTCACTGCGCACCAACCCCTTTGGCGCCTCCCACTGGTGGTGAGCCCATGGGAAGGGGGACACACGTTGCCTTTTCGGGTTGTGCCCGGCCGGGCCACATGGGTATAATCCCGGCCACTTGATGTGCGCCTTTGAATCCCACCTCGAGGCCTGGCTCCAGAGGGGGGCCCGGGTGACCCACGTCCGGGCAAGGGAAACCGCAATCCAAAATTGACATTCACCATAGGGGTCTTTTTGAGCCATGCTTTGGTCCCTCACCTAGGACCTGTTTGCCATGGGTGCCCCTACCAGGGGCATGAAGCCCCAGACAACATAGCTCCTAGGCTCATTGGGACACGCAAACCCCTCCACCACGATAAGGTGATGACTCACGGAGAAGTTTAATTCCTTGCATAATAATAATAATAATAATAATAATAATTGTAATTGTAACGATCATTTGGGTTGCCGTAATGGCGAACGAGAAATTTAGACGGTACTGAGGGGAGTTGTAATTTCCTCAGCAACCTCTGGGGGTACCACGTTGACTTTGCTTGTTTGTAGGAGCAAAATAAATGATAAAAATCTTATTTTCAATTGTTCATAATCTGAAGTTGCTACAAGTTAATTATGGAGTTCTTTGCTTTAGTAAGAGAATTACAAATCCACTCAGAAAACACAAATGATTCGGCAGAAATGGAATCTCTTTTCTATTTGGATCAAAGCGTTGCGCCAGTGGTATGGTCAGATTGCAATGAAGGTGCACTTACGGCCTGGTTCAGGTGCACGGAAGAGAGAGGGACTCTGCGAGTGTCGATCCTCAGTTGAAGAAAACTCCATTGGAGGCAAGGGCGGTCGGCGCACGAGCAGCTGGAATGCTGCACCGGAGTCTCTGAAGGTGATGGGCGCACGGCTGAGAGGCCGCGGCAGGTCCTCTGATGGCATAAATCCCGGTTGGTGGTAAAGTTCTTGCACGGCTGAGTGGCCGCAGCAAAGTCCGAGACAGGTGAAGCTCAGTTGGTTTGGGTGCTGCGGGGCGTCGCTGGCGCATGGCTGGAGTAGAAGTCAGTGTGTCGCTGGCGCACAGCAGTTTGGTGCGTAAAAGACGTCATGGAACCGGGTCGGCGGGACGCTGCGTGATTCAGAGATTGGACGGTACGTAGATTGGCTCTCGGCAGGAACAGGCACACGTGCTTTGGGGTGCGGTGTGGTTGCGAGTCCTTGCGTGATGCGCGCTTTGGGGTACACAGTGTGGTTGCAAGTCTGGGGCTCAAGAAAATAACCCACATGGTCGTTCTCATCGTGTTTGGCGACCACGTCTCTGTGTTGGTCTGGGGCAGTTCATGGGGCCAGAGAGAGCGTTGGCAAGAGAGCGTGGGCAAAGAGGGAGGTTCTTCGCGCGCTGGCTTTTAAGCTTGCGGGGCAGGTGATCAAGCAGTCTCCGCCTCTTCCGTGCGCAATAAGCAGACTTGGTCGAATGAGACCAAGTTTTTGGGATAGCATTTGAATTTTTTTTTTTATCAGAATTGACAAGCCAGATGCTTCATTTATCATTCGGAACACATTTCAAACACTAACGCGATCATAAAGTTATTAAATCCGCTAAGCTTTCTAATTAGTTTAACTTAGATGGCTGCAGAAGTTACAGCATAATTCATTTGAGATAGACATACAGGTTGTGTACAAAGATAAACAATAAAAGTCACTTGATGTCAGTCAAATACATAGATTCCGTTTATGCTCCGAATGATGTAGACTTTAGATTAACTTCGAGCAGCAGGATTCTTGAGGATAATATTGATAGTGACCGCTGGAGGACACTGTGGTACCGTATAACTTCCGAGGGGCGTTGTTTCCACAAAAAAACACATAGCTGATTCCTGTAGATAGACCAGACCATAAAAGTGGTCTGGGGACTGATAAGCAGTCATATCACTTGTAACAATTATAGACCAACCTCAAAAAAAAAAATCGCTTCCATTCATTAACATTTCCCTCTTGGAAATGTGCGTTCAGTCAACCTTGGTTGGGTGAGCTGTCTCAGTTTCTCCCCCAAAATCCAAAATAGATTACACTCTTTTAAAGTCAACCACAGGCCATCTCACAAGGATGTGATTGTTTGTTGCAGCCAGAACCATGAGTTTATGGCATCAAAGTATTTTATCGAAAAGCATCATCTTCACCCCTGCTGACATCTGAGTGTTGGGCAGACTGGCAGTCTGCAAACTCTTATCAAGGCATAAAACAACATGAGCCAAAAGGTCCGTTGGAATCCTGGTCAGTACATTCCAGCCTTCTTGGAGGTTACACGTGACCAGAGTGCCTCCAAGTGGTCACGATCGGAACTGCCCTCACATAAAACACCTATACACCACAAAGTAATCGTACACATTTCACATAAGAAATTTATCTCATACTAGTGAATTTACGCACAACTGAGTGTTTCACGTCATGTTGTTATGTCGATGAAGGAGAATGTCATATGTAATTCAACAGGAATGATGATTGTAAACCCAGAGATTATTTAGTTAGACAGGAAAGAACGAAATTATCTCATGATACGTTATTAGTTGATATGTGTAACGATAACATGCTTTGCTTGGAAGAACTTGACTTGCCAACCTGACCAAATTTAATTATTAATTATTAATGCTTTGATAATTTGGAGTTTAGAAATCTCTGTCTTGGGTTGAGCCAAAAGAGGGACACCGCCGCAACTTTAAAACAGCCGGCGCGAACCTCGCGCTCTTGATCCAGCCCTCTTGTTCCTGCTTCACCTTTTTCCCCTTTTTGCACCTCGTCTGGCCCAGAACTAACAAAAGGACTCTCCGGTGCCGTGCCACGTTTTTCAACAACGTGGCATCTCTGTTCCCTGAACAACCAAGTGTCTCGGAATTGCCGATCGCACCGAACCGCCGCCGTGCTCCAAACCCCGGCGCCCACCACCGGCCAAAGAGACTTCTGCTCTTCCTTTTTCCCTTTTTTGTTCTTTTTGTGTTTCGTCCCACCTCGGTGGCACAAAATTTTTTATGACCCCATGTGTCACCCAGCGACCACAGTTTGGACTCGGGCAGCGCACACTCCCCGTACGTCAACCCGTACCGGCTCCATCCTACGAGCGTACCGTGGCAAGCTGGTTCAACGGCTAGTTTCCCTCAGGATGCAGGTACGCAGCAGATCTCGGCCTCAGCAGCTGGATTTGGGCAGCTGAGACGCGGACCTCCTCGCGTGCCGAGAGTACAACTTCGGCTGAAGCCCCCCGACCTTGCCTGAAAGCGCCATCCACCTTGAGCTGAGCTGCAATGCCCCTCATCTGCCGGGAGTCCCGAGCTGCGTCGCACCTCATCTAACTGTATAATAAAAAAAATGTCTTGCCTTTTGGGAGCAACTTGATTTTTTCTTCAATCGACCTTCCCTCCTCTGGCTCGATTTAACTCACTCACTCTCCTCATAGCCAATTTGACATATTGCTGGTGCAACTTCCATTTCAAATACCTCACAGATTTGGCAAGTCAAACCTTTCCTTTCTATCTCATTAAATTGTTCCTTTCTTATTTTTATTAGCTTCAATTTTTATTCCTTTTCTTTTCACCGTATGATAGTTAGGTAGGCAGTGTTTTGATTCTGTATGTGTAATCGTAGTGAATGAATTTCTAAATTTAATTCGTTCTCAATCGTGCTTGTGTCCGAGTGGATTAGTTATTATTTCATTAATACAAAGAACCACGAACATTGAAAGTGGCGACTTTAGATTATGAATAAATAAATGAGGATTTGGATTTTATTCGTTGTGTTTCTCCAAAAGTGAAAGTAAACAGAACGTGGTGTCCCTATAGGCGATTGAGGGAATTACAATTTCCTCAAACGCCGATCAAATAACTAATTCGTCCAAAAAGACAACATCAATTATCGCTACACACTATTCTGCTTGCTAAACAAGCACGGTGGCTGAGGCTGACTGGTTAACACGTCCGCCTCCCAGTACAGAGGATGTGAGTCCGTGCTTTGGCCTTCCTGCGTGGAGTTTGCATGTTCTTCCCGTGCCTGTGTGGGTTTTCTCTGGATACTCCAGTTTCAATCCCACATTCTAAATTGTCCCTAGATTGTGAGTGTGGATGGTTGTTCGTCTCTGTGTGCCCTGGATTGGCTGGCAACCAGCTCGGGGTGTACCCCGCCTACTGCCCGAAGCCAGCTGAGATAGGCTCCAGCACCCCCGCAACCCTTTTGAGGAATAGGCGATTAAGTAAATGGATGGTTGGCTGGGTAGATGGATAATAGTAATAATAAAAAAAATAAAAATAATAATTATTACTATTATATTAATAATAACAACAATAAGAATAATTATTTTTTTAAATCCAATTTGTTTGATATAAAAAAAAATATTAAAATATATTCAATTACATGAATTGTCACTTTGTTGTCTTTTTTTTTATGTAGGCAGTGGTCACACTTTTCTGAGTGCATGCCATTTAATTTTTTGTCATGTTATTAGATAATTGTTTATTCTGAACTGCTCCTAATGATGTTTGTGGCACAGTTTTGTGCTGTTATGTTGTGTTTTGGTAAATATTCATGGTTTCTATACAGTAATTGCGAGATGATAGTGGAAGATCACTTATCGCGGATTCACTATATCATGGATTTGTATTTGGGTCCAAATTTCATACATTACGGGGTTCATCCTGGGCTGTACCTCGCTATTTCATGGGTTTTTCAGAGATTATACCACCTGTCCACCCGGGCCGCCCCCCACTCCTCCCATATTTACTGTATTCTTTATTTATGCTGCTATTTTTCTTAATATATTTACAAAGTTAACAAGTGTTTAGAAGACTGTGTGGTGGCTTAGTTATGGCTTAGTAGAAGCATAACTCGCCCAAACACCCCCCCAAACATCCGCCAAAAGTTAGGGAACACTGTACACAAAGTCAAGTCGAGCCGAAAAGGTAGGCCGATTGGCTACAGCAGAATAAAGTGAAGGTTCTGGAGTGGCCATCTCAATCTCCTGACCTCAATATCATTGAGCCACTCTGGGGAGTAGGGATGGGAATTGATAAGATTTTTACGATTACGATCCCATTTTCGATTCTGCTTAACAATTTGATTCTTTATTGATTCTCTTATCGATTATTTTTTTTGTAAAAAGGAGAATAAATAGATTAGCATCCACTTTTTTATGTTAGCTGTATCTGTGAACAAGAGACATGTTTAAAAGAAACATGGCCTTACAAACCCAACAGTGAAGTTTTAAGTGGTCCACATTCAAGGACTCCTTAATGAGGTGCCATGGGGTCCCCAGAAAAAAGAAAGAAAATAAAGACAAAAAAAAAAGATTTGAAAATAAATATAACTACAATTTTTTTTAAATCATCTGCAGAAATTTACAAAATACAACCTAGATTATTTTGTGACTATAATGTCCACTCTAGTAACATTTCAACAGTCATATGAACTGAGCACTCAAAAACTCTTCTTCCCTGTAGAAGTAGATTGGAGTGTGACTCCCGTGAGCTGCTTATGAGCAGAGTGTGTGGAGGTAACAAGTGTTGCTTTAAGTCATGGTTCGTTCTGTACATCTTTGCACATTTTGCAACCTTGAATGAACCCTGATGAAAAAAACAACACAACACTCGCGGGCCGCGGCGTTTACCTCGCAAGCAGACGCCGTTTAGTGAGAAATTGGCTTTAACATTAACGGGCGCTAATATAGTTTCTACCTGCAGTGTTGATGGGAGAGGACACTTGCATTGCCGGTGCTGCTGCTGGGTTGAGTCCTCCGGAGCGCTCACAAACACGACGGACAGTTATTGCATGCTATGTGCAAATGCTTTTGCATAATGGTAGTGTTTCCTCAAACGAAATATCCAATTTGCAAATATTGTTGTTGGCTTTCCTTGTAAAATGTCACCAAACTTTCGAGCATGACGCCATGTTTGTTGCTCGACGCGCACGGAAATGTCGCGCGTGTGGTGACGTCATCAGCCTACATGGAATCGATAAGAGAATCATTAGCAAAAATGGCAAACGATGGCAAGGAATTGAAGCACTGGGAGCCGGTTGTCAACAAGAACCGGTTTTCGATTCCTATCCCTGCTGGGGAGATCTCATCCACAACTACCACAAAATACTCCAAGCTGTCATAGATGTTAAAGGGGGCAATACACGGTATTAAAAACTGGGGTATGTAAACTTTCGATCAGGGTCATTTGTGCAGTTTCTCAAGTCATTATGATTTTAAGAATGAACGCAGTTGTTTCATAATAAATGGCTTGATCCAAGCACTACTGATTAGTGAAAGAAAGGTTTTTGTGTTATCATTCATATTTTCTGAAAAATTGCCCAAAATATACATACAGTATCAAGCACAGTATCAAGCACAATTATTTATTAGTTTTGTGTAATGGTGTTTTATTTTATTGTAACCAAATTTTATTCTTGATTCATAGATGTCATGGCTGGGACAAGAAAATGAAATACCAGTCTTTGGAGAGGGCAACAACATTGTTCCCACGATTCACGTCAGTGACCTTGCAAGGTTGGACACAACAGCAATACTTTATTCAATGTTTTTTCTTTCATTAATTAATTAAATTTGTTGAATATCTATTGCTAGATAGACAATTTTTTCCCCCGGACATCATATTACAACAGGACCTCAACGATGACATCTCATTCGCGACATAAACAACATTCGGGAAAAAAAGGGCTGACAGGTTGAAGCCGTGGCTTATTGAACCCCGTCCTCTGAATTCATTTTAGACGCTTTAATCATCAAATACATAATTTATACCCTAATTTTGACAGTCATTGTGGCACATTGTTGTCACTCAGTCCCAATAGAACGTGCGTCTACACCACGTGTAGTCCAGTCCTCAAGGACCTGAGTCCTACATATTTTCGAGGTTTCTCCAACACACCTGAGTCGATGATCAGGATCATTATCAGGTTCCTGCAGAGCCTGCTGATGAGTTTAAATATGAATCAGCTGTGTTGAACATGGGAAACCTCTAAAACATGCAGGACTCAGACCCTCGAAGACCGGACTTTGACATCACTACTCTACACGTTGCCATCAGTTCATCTTGAGTGAACTTTGCATGTATCGTTTGTGACCATTTCCAGTCATTTGGAATTGTCAAATCAGTCCCCAGAAGCCACCAACAGGATTCACCCCATCAGGTGAGCAGGCCGCAGCCATCGACGTCCGTTCTCATTCGAGCCATGGTGTTGTTGGATGCCACTAGGTCAGTTTTCACCTGTGACATGGCCTCACAGGTCATGGATAGGTCAGCTTGCATTCTGACCATTGCGTCACAGCGATGGTGCACACATTATTATTATTATTATTATTATTATTATTATTATATAACATGTCAAGGTATTTGTGTGACAAATATTCACAAAAATAAATGAAAACACCCTATAAATCCTGGACCTAATTTGAATTCCTTGTATAAAAATATAATAACAATAATAAAAATAATATTAATATTTAAAAAATGAAAAATCCAAATGATTTGATATAAAACTTTTTGTTTTTAAAGTAGCGAAAATAGTTAGTTTTTTAAACAAGTAATGAGTAACTATAATTACTTTACTAAACTAACGTTCCCAACACTGCAGGGTACATATCTTCAACGTCTTCCACATCCAGCAGGCCAGACTCAAGACTATCCATACCTCTCAGCTGTCAAACACGTAGCTCGACATAAAAGTTCCGTCGGGACATAAAAGCTCACCACGACCAGCCCGCCCGGCAGAAAAGAACCTACCAACAGCGTCCAGGGACCAACCCACTAACCCCACCTGATTTGCATTATGCTTGCCGTGATGTGACACCGTTTCCTGTGTGTCTCTCCATTCCCCAAAACATTCAATTCATGGTTTTCTTTGTTACCTTATCCCAAAATCAAAACATCTTACATTAATTTTTCTGTAGCTACAATACCAGGCTTCGTCCCAGATATTATGTAGAGCCTGACCATCAGTGCCGATTTGAGCTCTTAAAGCAACACTAAAGAACTTTCAGTTTGTTGATTATGGCGGCGCCATATGGACAAAAGCGGTAATGTTATGCCTGA
Source organism: Leptonotus elevatus (assembly GCF_054856555.1). NCBI lineage: Eukaryota > Metazoa > Chordata > Actinopteri > Syngnathiformes > Syngnathidae > Leptonotus > Leptonotus elevatus. The sequence goes on from NC_141252.1 coordinate 22,139,803, forward strand.
AGGAATATCACATTTTGTCATGTTTTGGGTTCTGTTTTCTTTGTGTGTCTCCCTTGGTCTTGTTTAAGTGTGATCCTGCCCTTCCTCGTGTGATCCAATCAGTGCCCTCAGCCACTTGTGTCTTGCCCCAGGTGTGTCTTGTTGTGTCGTTAGTCTGTGTATTTAGTCTGCTGTCTCCCCTCTGTCTGTGTCGGGTCATTGTTGTATTTCCCCCTGTGATGCTGCCCGTTTTTGCCTTGGATTTTCCCCCCCATGTCATGCTGCCCGTTTTGCCTTGTTTTCTCCATGTTATGTTTTTCCGTGCAATTTAGATCTCGCCTTTTGTTTTGTAGAAATTAAAATCCCTTTTTTGATCGAACCTCTGCCTCCTTGCCCTGTCTTCCCGCATTTGGGTCCTCAAGCTCCCCCTTCTTGACAGAATGACCCGACCACGATCAGACCCAGCGGGAAGCTCCCGTTGCCGACCGGCACGCCGTCGGTCGGCTCGAAAGCACCATCAGCCTGCCACCCAATCCCATTCCCTCCATGTAAGTTATTTTTCTCTGGCTGGTTCCACCTTGTCCTCTGTTCCCCATTCACCCGATCTCCTTAGTTCACTTAAGTCCCTGCCCTATGACACCATTTTGTCACCCCATTGTTTCATAGACACAGATTTCACCGATGATGAAGATGAAGAAGGCTGTTTTTTGGTTAATGCACTTACAGATTCCAGTTCCGATTTAGACACCGATTTGGATTTTTTCACCAGCATAAACCCTTACATGTTTTCGTCACAGTTTTCGTTTGCGGATTATTTTAACACCGGGTCATGTCACCCCCCGTCACCTCGGTCCCCGCCAAGTTCATCACTCCGGTCCCCATCTTGTGCACCTCATAGCCCTACATTAGTTCCTGCTCTCAAGTCTACTTCAGCCACGCCACCCCAAGCCATGTTCACCCAGCTACCGCCAAGCACCGCCAAGCCAAGCACATGTCCCCGAACCACGTCCGCCGCAGCCCCAGGTCCCTGCACCACGTCTGCCGCCGCAGTTCCAAGTCCCCGAACCACGTCTGCCGCCGCAGTTCCAAGTCCCCGAAACACGTCTGCCGCCGCAGTTCCAAGCCCCCGAACCACGTCTGCCGCCGCAGTTCCAAGTCCCCGAACCACGTCTGCCGCCGCAGTTCCAAGTCCCCGAACCACGTCTGCCGCCGCAGTTCCAAGTCCCCGAACCGCGCCTGCCGCCGCAGTTCCAAGTCCCCGAACCGCGCCTGCCGCCGCAGTTCCAAGTCCCCGAACCGCGCCTGCCGCCGCAGTTCCAAGTCCCCGAACCGCGCCTGCCGCCGCAGTTCCAAGTCCCCGAACCGCGTCTGCCGCCGCAGTTCCAAGTCCCCGAACCGCGTCTGCCGCCGCAGTTCCAAGTCCCCGAACCGCGTCTGCCGCCGCAGTTCCAAATCCCCGAACCGCGTCTGCCGCCGCAGTTCCAAGTCCCCGAACCTCGTCTGCCGCCGCAGTTCCAAGTCCCCGAACCACGTCTGCCGCCGCAGCCCCATGTACCCGAGCCACGTCTGCCGCCGCAGCCCCATGTACCCGAGCCACGTCTGCCGCGGCAGCCCCATGTACCCGAGCCACGTCTGCCGCGGCAGCCCCATGTACCCATGCCGGCTCCGCGGCAGCCCCATGTACCCGTGCCGGCTCCGCGGCAGCCCCATGTACCCGTGCCGGCTCCGCGGCAGCCCCATGTACCCGTGCCGGCTCCGCGGCAGCCCCATGTACTTGTGCCGGCTCCGCGGCAGCCCCATGTACCCGTGCCGGCTCCGCGGCAGCCCCATGTACCCGTGCCGGCTCCGCGGCAGCCCCATGTACCCGTGCCGGCTCCGCGGCAGCCCCATGTACCCGTGCCGGCTCCGCGGCAGCCCCATGTACCCGTGCCGGCTCCGCGGCAGCCCCATGAACCCGTGCCGCCTCCGCGGCAGCCCCGAGACCCCGTGCCAGGTCTGCCGCCTCCACGGCAGCCCCAAGACCCCGTGCCAGGTCTGCCGCCTCCACGGCAGCCCCAAGACCCCGTGCCAGGTCTGCCGCCTCCACGGCAGCCCCAAGACCCCGTGCCAGGTCTGCCGCCTCCACGGCAGCCTCAAGACACCGTGCCACGGCAGCCTCAAGACACCGTGCCACGGCAGCCTCAAGACACCGTGCCACGGCAGCCTCAAGACACCGTGCCACGGCAGCCTCAAGACACCGTGCCACGGCAGCCTCAAGACCCCGTGCCACGGCAGCCTCAAGACCCCGGACCAAGGAGGTGCACGTCCCACTGCCGTCTTCTCCCTGTCTGCCTTTGCTCCAGTGTGGCGTCCGGGGCGCTCTCCGGACCGGCGCCGCCGGGCTCCCCTCGTCTGGCGTCCGGGACGCCCCCCGGACTGGCCTTGATGGGTGTGCCAGGTTCCCGCCTCCGAGCCCCCCTCCGCCCGCCCTGTTTTTGGACCTTTTTGTGTTAGGGACGTCTGGGAGCCGTCCCTTGAGGGAGGGGTTCTGTCATGTTTTGGGTTCTGTTTTCCTTGTGTGTCTCCCTTGGTCTTGTTAAGTGTGATCCTGCCCTTCCTCGTGTGATCCAATCAGTGCCCTCAGCCACTTGTGTCTTGCCCCAGGTGTGTCTTGTTGTGTCGTTAATCTGTGTATTTAGTCTGCTGTCTCCCCTCTGTCTGTGTCGGGTCATTGTTGTATTTCCCCCTGTGATGCTGCCCGTTTTTGCCTTGGATTTTCCCCCCCATGTCATGCTGCCCGTTTTGCCTTGTTGTTTTCTCCATGTTATGTTTTTCCGTGCAATTTAGATCTCGCCTTTTGTTTTGTAGAAATTAAAATCCCTTTTTTGATCGAACCTCTGCCTCCTTGCCCTGTCTTCCCGCATTTGGGTCCTCAAGCTCCCCCTTCTTGACACATTTCCCATGAGGACAAGCGCATTGTATTTTTGGGCTCCCGCCAGCGAGTGAAAGCCGGACAAATCTTGCTGTCCTTTTATCCGGGTAGCTTCCCTTTTTCTTTTTCTTTTTTGTCTCCTCAGGCACAACTTTTAAGTTGTTTTGCAGCTTCTGCCAGGAAAGCAGTAATTGTGCGTCGACATTCAAATTGACGTCCGTCTTTTTGACGAATGGGGGCTCTGTCTCAGTGTCTCGGTTCCAGTGGGGTAGTGGGGTGTCTCTTTGTCTGTGTCCGACTTGGGGTGCCCACATTTGAGGTGTGGCTTCTTGGATCAGCAGTTGGATGGCTTGATCTCTGTTGGTCCAGACTCGGGAATGCACTAGGACTGGGCGTCCTACTATAATAATAATAATAATAATAATAATGCATCAGATTTACTAGACACTCAACGACGCTTTATATTGGACTTCATACATTATTCATGCACTCACACATTCACACTACGGTGGTGGTCAGCTACTTAAGTAGCCACAGCTGCCCTGGGGCAGGCTGATGGAAGCATGGCTGCCAGTGTGCGCCTACGGCTCCTCCAACCACCACCAAACATTTGCACCTTCCGCACACCAGTGTGATTAGCACTGGAGGCAATGTGTGAAGTGCCTTTTCTAAGGACACGACACATGACTTAGGGAGAGTGGGGATTGAACACCAGACCTTCTGGTTTCTGAACGACCGTCTCTGCACCCTGAGCCACGGCCGCTACTAGTACTAGTACAAATAGTTTTATATTTCAAGATTTTACATGATCTGTATATTCTTGAATACATAAATTAAAAGTCCATCCTTCGCGTACTTGCATCAGATCCTGCTGGAGACTCATTAGTGGTGTTGCTGGACATACTCAAGGGCCTACTGTAGCTCCTATGTCTATTGTTCAGGAGGCTTACTTTCTGGGACAGTCCTTAGAGAGGTGTAGGTGGTACTTTATCCTCATCACAGGTTTGAAATTCGTCACATGAGAAAGCCTCCCTGCGCTTCTGCATTGTCCTATATTCAGTTAAAAACATAACATTCAGCAAAATACAACGTTCAGCAAAATAATTTAAGCAGTAGTTCTCAAAATTGTGTGGTTCTTTTTTTTCTTTTCTATTTTTTAAATTCCCAGCTGGAACCCTCCGAGCCAAACATGTTAAAAAAGCATCAGACTTATTTAAACAATGGATAAACTATTTAAAAATTGCTGCTTGGTTTACTCACAAAGATTGGTGAGTTTGCAGATTATTTTCAATAAAAGTTTAATTTAGGGATGTCTTTATCGAACCGTTTCACATCCACTGTATTCTGCTTTCACAATCTTGTTTTATTTACTGTCAGTATATGGTGGAAACAGCATTTACTATCTCCACATGTGCGACAATGCACCTGTCCTGACATAGTTGTATTCGCTGTTCCTGCTGTGTACGTCTTGAACTCTGAGGAGCAGGCAATAAGATAAACACTTGCAGTTACAAAGAAAGTAGAAGTCACTATCAATCTATTTTTCAAGAACGTAAAGCAGGGGTGGCCAAGTTCGGTCCTCAAGAGCAGAGAGATTTGTGATCAGGATCGTTATCAGGTTTCTGAAAAGCTTGCTGATGAGCTGATCATTAGATTCAGCTGCGCTGGAGGAGGGAGACATGGAAAACAGGCTGGATAGTGTCTCTCAAGGACCGAACTTGGCCACCCCTGACGTAAAGTCTGCCGCGCGATGATTTCGTTATATATATATATATATAGCAACAACAAACAAAAAAACGACAGCTGGAACAGGGCATGACATGAGCAAAGAGAATAATTGGGTTTAAATGAATAGTTTGAATGTACCCCATGTGGTCTGTAATGCTTGCTACAATTTGGCCACAAGCTTTTGCTATTGCAGGGAACTGGGGACATGTTCAGCTGCGCCCAGCGCGGAGGCTGTGGTACTTCATAAACTGTAATCGTTTGGCTTGGCGCAGCAAAAATCTCGCTCGTTTGCAAACCCGGAAATGTATTCTTGTGAAATCCTGCGCGAGTGGGTGACGTCAGTATGCTGGTGTAGGTATAATGTGGCATTCAAGTGCGCCATGGAAAATAATCAACTCTTCTACCCCCACACAGTCACAACTTAGAAAGATGTGCTTCAGAACCAAAACATGGCACTGTTTAATTTTTGAATCTGTGCTCGGAAGTACCGACCCAAATCGGTCTATACCACAAAAAGTACCGTCTTCGGTGCCCATCCCTAGTGTTAGCTTTGAGCTAGTGATTTTTGCAAACAAAAACTAAGAAAGAAACAAAGTCTGTGATGTATTTGACATTCAATAGGTGTAATTATTTTGTCATGTGAGTTTAGTTTTACAGTGAACTCCCACTGGAGTATCAATAAATTACTTTAAACTACCAACTTTCACTACCACTCGTTACTATGTTAGCACTTTTGCGACATGTTTTTGTGATGGGCACTTCGGGATAAAAGTCCTTAAGTGGAGCATGGAATAGAATGCTTGTATACGAGTGGTAAAATCTGAGATTTTAGATCCAGTCCAATGCGAGCCAATACTTGTTTTGTTGCATTGGACCGATTACAGATCTCAAAGATTGGATTGGGACACCCCTAATGGTGTACCGCACGAATGCTATTCTTAGACCGCAAGGCCACGTGACTTGAGCAGCGTGAACCGGAAGGGGGTCAACATAGAAGCGCGCTTGCAGACGAGCCATGCTAGTATTGCTTTTGTTCTCGTTCATCTCTGGAAAACAAGAAACATGCAGAGTAAACACTGCTGTTATGGAACATGCAGAAACAACTCCAAACACTATGACCGTCCACAGATGAAGGACCATGCCCTTCTCGAAAAATATTCCTTGGCATATATTCTCTAATTGATTCTAAGTGGCCCGAGATCGCTGTGATAGTGATTGATGAAAGCCGGCACTTTAAAGGCCCATGGATCCACTGACCGATAATTCTCCTACAATTTTCCAAGCAAACTAAATGCATGTAGTCAAGCACAAAGCTTGAAACCATCCCTATTCCCAGTACTTGTAAAGGTGAGTCACAACGGTGATGTCCCTCATCACACCTACGTTGAAATGTTAAGTCAGTTCTGAGTGGTTCCTTCAAGTCAGGAAAAATAACTTTGCCATTTAGATAGACCCCGTGCTCTACACAGTGTTCACAGGCACTGTAGCCGGTATTGGCCCTTGATACCTTTCAAGTAGGCACAAGCAGGTGCATCACAGATAAAGGCATCTGGAAGAGCGATATTATGTCTTCCGTCATAATCTAAACCTTCAGAAATGACTAGTTTGAGGTCCTCAAACCCTTCAAGTAATCACAAACAGAAGGAGGCTTTGAGGGGCCTTCATACAGTCCAATGACAAATACATCATACCTGCTTTTGGGTAAACTAAAGGAGATGAATGTGAACCCGTACATCTCGAGGTGGTATCACTCCTTCCTGACACAGCGCACACAGCAAGTCAGGGTCAACAGCTCCCTCTCGGAACCCAGATTGATTGGCACTGGCGCCCCACAGGGCTGCGTCAGCTCCCCGGTCCTCTTCACGTTGTACACAAATGATTGTGTGACATCACACCCAGAGAACTTTATCATTAAGTTCTCTGATGACACAGCTATCGTCAGCTTGCTGCAGGCCGGCGGTAGCCCACTGGACTATTTCTCAGAAATAGAGAAATTTGTCCAGTGGTGTGACCAGAATCATCTTGTGCTCAATGTGGGGAAGACAGAGGAGGTGATATTTGATCCAAAAACTGTTGGTGACCACAGGCCAGTCGTCATTAAAAGCAATCACATCAGCCAGGTGGGTTCATACAGGTATCTGGGAGTCCACATTGACAACACACTCAGCTGGAGGGTACATGTTGGAAGTCTCTGCTCCAAACTCCAACAACGTCTCTATTTCCTACGCAGATTTAGGGCCTATGGAGTGGAGCAGAGGATCATGCTGTTGTTCTACCGGGCTGCATTGGAAAGTATCATCAGATACGGCATTGCGGCCTGGTACGGCAACCTGACTGTGCAGTCAAGGTCACAGATTGCCGGTCTGGTGCGGACTGCCATGAAGATCATGGGGGTCAGGAATCATTCTTCCCTACAGATGCTTTATGAGCGGTCCGTCACCGGACTGGCACAGAAAATTGTTACTGACCTGACTCACATTCTGCATCATGAGTTCCAGCTACTGCCTTCCGGCAGGAGTTTCAGGGCCCCCAGAACCAGGCTGAACCGCTACAAGAACTCATTCCTGCCGACATCCATCAAACTGCTTAACAACCGACATTAACTCAGTACAATTAGATATATGGTGCAATGTTGTGTGTGTGTGGAATATATGCAGCCGTGCTTTACATACTCATGTGTATATATATATATATATATATATATATATATATATATATATATATATATATATATATATTTAAGAGTGTGTGTGGGTATGTGGGTGTGTGCAGTCCTCATGTATGTACTTCTCTACACATGTATACTTCTGTGAAGACTTCTGGGAAGTCTTCTACTTATTGCTGCACTTCTTATTTAACTTTAATTTGACCTCTTTTTATTCTGTTGTTTTTTCTACTGTAACTGCAGCTGGACGGAGTCCAGGAAAAAGTTCCCCACGGGGAAAATAAAAGTATATCGTATCGTATATCGTATTGTATCGTATCGTATCGTATCGTATCGTATATCTCAGAACTTCTTCGATCTTGGCCAAAATTGGCCACAATTCATTTTTTGCGCTTTTGGAGAGGGATATGCCATCAATGTTGACCCGCAGGGTTAGAGTGTCAGCTATAGGAGGTGATTCACGAGACAGCTCTGAACGAATAGCATTTGCAATTCCAAAATAGTAGTAGCTTCCATCTCCAGTTTCTCTGACCGCACAGATGTTAAGGTTGACAGAAGGGTTCTTTGATTTTTTTTTCACACGGCCTTAAAATTGTTAACAGTTGTGACAATGCACTATGTGAATGCATTTTGTTGCCCAAGCTGCCAATTTCCCTTTAAGCTCACTGCACGGATCAGATCTGTCAACAATGTCTGCTTTAGTTTGACAATGTATTGCTTCACAGCAAACATCTAAAACCATCTCAGTATTTGATTCTTGGTCTGTTTCCTCCAAATCTGATATATGGCGCCTTTCTCCAGAATCAGATTCTTGGTCCTTTTCCGCATGACAGTCCAACTTTTGGCAGTATTGCATACTGTATGAGACATCAGCTGTTCACTATGATTCTCAAAACGTTTGCTGTTTGTTTCAAATTCAACAACGTCCTCATTTGAAGAAATGTTGCTTTTGAAGCTTTCAAACATCCGTAAGTGTTCCTGAACTTTGGCATTAATTCAGCGTCGTTTGGTCCAAGAGCTATCACAGTATTCCCATATTTTAATTCCCCCAATCTGTAACAGATAAAAAAAAAATACACTTAAAAGAAAGGTTCACAATTGACTGCAAACCACTTGCAAAGTACTACTACTACTATTGCTACTACTATTTTCTACTACTATATCAGTAATATAGACCTTTTGCACCAACGTCACATAGTCAAGTCCCAGTGAACACGTACAGTTGGGGCCAAAATGGGCACCACTTGGTCTAGCATGGGCATGGAGTGGGCTTCGTTGTTAGCCTGGAAATCCAGACTCATTCACAGCTTTGCCGGAGCGTGAGTCCGGTCAAGCTCCCTGGTCTTCGGCGCTATTCATTCCCGCAGCGATTATTCCCTCCTCCAATGTGTCGATTCTCCTAATAATTTCTCCACTAGACGCCTAATTGCGTTTTTGGGAGTCAATAATGTCTCTTTGTGCACGTCCAGATTCTTCTAGAAACTTACGTGGCTGTGTTAGCATTAGTATTTCGCTCCCGGTGTCGGACTGAGCCAAGCTTGCATCCAGCATTAACTGCTTCTGGGTAACCTTTGGGGTCTCTTCTGGTTGACTTTTGCGTTGAGGTCATTCTTGTGGTTTAGCCATCGTCTGCTACCGTAGTGAGTGGAATTTTATCTATTAACAGGCACTTTTAGAGTTTACTTTGGTCAGAGCGAGCGGACCAGACGTCTTTACACGGGCATACATACATACATATTGTGTTTTACACCAATATTTACTCATATTTACAATTTTATATGTACAATTGGATGAAATAGTGATGCTTGTGGTAAACAAAAAATTGCAAGCGGCATGCACTGCTCACCGGGTCTGTCTCTGGCTGGCTTAAATCCGGAAATTTAGTTGTCTGTGTGAAAGCTTCTGTGCATTTGATGGGCTGCAATTTGCGATGTCGCCACATCATGCAACGACAATATATTTTTGGGAATTGTCGTAAAACCAGTGACAGAGACTCGCCACTCGTGAAATCTTATGGTAGAATCCTGCATACAGCCAGTCTACAGTTCAGTTGATCCCGCCCCTTTTCCATTCTTTTTGATTGGTGCCTGTTCGTAATGGAGAAGCAACAGAGGCTGGGGAGGTGCGGGGCAAGGTAGTTCCAGAACTTGTAATGGAAAAGCGGCTTTACAGTACGTACGTACATAGTATGATAGTCTGGAGCAGGGGTTCTTAACCTTTTTTACCTTGGAGCCCAACTTTTCCTATAAAAAAATGGCCCGGGGCCCATTCTGAAATTATGATTTATGTTGACTTATTGTTTGTATTTAATAAATATATTAAATCCAGTTAAGGTTTATAAAATCATTATCAAATAACATGATACAATGTGGTCATCAATTACATTTATTTATGTGTAGTCACTGAACCCAATAAAATGCCCAACAAGCAAAGAATGCCAGAATCAACTTCTCTGTTTTTGTGTGTGTTTTTGTGTTTGTGTGTGTGTTTTTTAAACAAACGAGGCTGCGTAACCAGATTGATAATTGTGATTCACTCAAGGGAGTTCTATGGAGTTAAAATGGGTGCAAAAGTGACACATACCCCTAACATGAGGCATGTGCTTGTACATAAAATGTACATATAGGTAACTGCATATTCGTACTCATAAACCAAATGCACATATACCTAACTGCATATATGTATCCGTAAACTATAAGGCATAATTGAAGATCCATAGTCATAAAAAAAATACAACCATATCATGGGAATATTTTCTAAGTGCACGGATACAAATCACAAAACACGAGCTCTTGAATCTGCAGTTGGGACACTCTGCTTTGATCCACACCCAAATCACCTTCCAAAACGGGTGCAAAAGTGACTCATACCCGTAACATGAGACGTGCACGGACATAAAATGCACACACACGTATCTGCATATTTTTACCCTTAAACCACGAGCCGCATATGCGTAATCGAAGATTCATAGTCATTAAAAAAAAATACACACAACCATATCGTGGGTATATTTTTTAAGTGCACAGATACAAATCGCCAAACACAAGCTTTCGAATCTAGCTGCGACACTCTGCTTTGATCGGCACCTAAATCCCTGCCAAACTTGTCTTAGGAAAAAAATTGCACGAACATCTTTACCAAATTAAAAATGCACAAAGCCCTCTCTCACTGTTCAACATTCAACAAGGAAAAGGTGAGTAATTCTGCAAGAACAGAATTAATTGCAGCGTCCATTCCTCTATATTAGTGTAAGAGGATTTATTTTCCCATTGAAATGTATTTGTGGTGATCCATTGTGTTTCTGATTTGGGAGGACGGAACTATTGTAAATGAGCACGATTGATGGAAGGATAATTGGAAAGGAGGGTGGAGCGATTGAGACCGTTGTGTTGTGACTCGAGAGCGAGACGACGCAGTAAAGTTGTGCTGACAACTGACGTATCATCAGGAGCAGTACAAGATGGATTCTCGTATTTGTGAACAAATACCGCAAAATTTCAGCTTGCTGGGCAAGGTTAGAGGCAATGTGGACAGATTTTTGTTTTACTACACGGGGAGGGGTGGTGGTGAATATTGTATACCCTGCTACATGTGTACAAAGCTGAAATTACTTTGCGGCCCACTGGATGGTTAAGAATCACTGGTCTGAAAGACAAATTTGAAAGTGTTTCTGTGTGCTATTTACTGTAATGTTCTTTTTCCCCCTTCTCATTATAGTGTTGTTAAAAAAATAATTGAGCATCAGCCCAAGCCCTTTTACTTGGTAGCTGTGGACTATTCCAATAACACCATGGAGGACATTGTTAAGGTATGTATGTTGCATATTGTCACTGTCGGACAGAATCGTCGTACTTTCAAAATGACAACTTTTGAGGAAATAAGAAAAAACGTCATCTTGCTTGAGTGCCCAGACACCGCTTGATTCAGTTGTATTCTATCATATAGCATTGCACACTCACATCAACACAACACCAGCCAAAAAGTATGTTCTATTGCTAATTTGATATGCTAAAAATATACAGGTAGTCCTCAACTTACGAATTTGTTTTGTAAATTAAATCACAAGTTTTGTTTCTAAATACAATTTTATCAAAAATAAATAAAATAATAATAATAATAAAAATATGTAAAAAAACAAACAAAAATTAATTAAACTATATACCTTATATATACTTTCTATACAGTTCTATACAGCACAGCCGTCCACCTTGAAATCAATGTAAATAAAACAAAAGAAATATGGTTCAACCTGCCCTCACCCCAACACCCCATCATCATAGATACACACGCAGTTGACACATAGATACTTGCCCCATACTTCCTACTTCCTTTCCTTCATTACCGGGCAGAGGTCACATGACTACAGAGAATGCACAAAAACTTTCCATTACACTTGCAAAATACTTCTATTTCGGCATGTCTCAAAAACCCCTGATGGGAGCGTAAAAACTTTTTGGTGATATTTGAGTATTTTTTTTTAAATCATGTCTTTCCATTACCAGCTTGCTTTTGCACAACTTGCCTTTTGCGCAAAACAAAGGGTAATAGAAATGCACCTACTCTTTGGTGGAGGTTTTCATGCATGCCAGATACACCACACCAGCATCTATCGTAATTCAAACACAGTCTACTTCTTCCTCTGGTCGTTGAATCGGTGGAGACTGATGTCTGTGGATCTCACTCTGCTTTATCTATCCTTCCTTCCTTTCCTCAGTCTCTCCTTTGGTCTCTTGAGGTCTCCCTAATTTGTTGGAATTTAGATGTTTCTGGGGTTGGTGAAAGACTCTGGTTGGTAACCCGGTGGGTAGTAGGTAATGTCTGGTCATGCTGGATTTCCTTTATTTTCTTTGATCCTTCCTCTGGTCTCCTGACAACCTCACGACTCTTGCTGGATTCTTGCACACACACACACACACACATACACACGCACATGCACATACTCACCCACATACAAAATAAAAAATTATAAATAAAAAAAGAATAATAATTATAAATTAAAACAAAAGAAAAAAGAAAAAAGAAAGAGAGAGCAATGATGATGACTTGTCAAATCGGTAAAATTACCGAATGAACAATACTGAGCTCTCCCGAAAAAAACATTTAAAAATAAAAATGAGTATCATATCCCCCCCACACACACACACATCGCGTGTATGAGCACTCACAGGAGAAGTAGAATGTTCATTTAAAGCAATTTACTTCAAAGTAGCCGCTTGTTTACACAACTTGCAAGAAGAGCTCATTAATATGACAGACAGTATTAGCGGTTATTGAAAAATTTTTTTTTTGTTTTTTTACTACCTCTACTTCATGGAAATTCACCTATCGCGGGCGGGCTTCGAACGTATCACCTGCAAAAAGTGAGGGCTCACTGTATTGGCAAGTCATTAATGAGTGACACTGAGGAATTACCAGAATTGCATCAGTGCCACTCATGGTTGGCATGTGGAGCCATTGTTCCCAATAGGGCTGGGTATTGCCAATAACCTATGATAACGATACGATACATATCACGATACGATACGTATCGCGATACATATGTATCCCAATATATGATCTTCAAGGCGATACATATCCCAATATTTAACATTAATTTACTTGCATTTTTAGTGTAACAGTTAAATGTATACCTAAATGATATGTTTATTATGCTGGATGGCAAAACAATTTTTTTTAGCAGCTCTTCTGGTTTACCGCCAAGTGGCATGCCTGGTCTAAATGTGCACGCACTGCAGAGCAAGGAGCAGCTTTCACAGACACACCGGGAACATTTATGAATAGGCATGAGCTGATATGAGTAAAAATATCAAAGTATTAAAATTACAGCTCTAAAATGTGCTTATTTGAAATATTTGGGGAAATAATAACAGCACTTTTTCATGTAACACATTCTATTTGGTTTTTAAACAAAACATAGAAAAATTGGTACAATTTGAAACATGTACCATGTTAAAATTAATTTTATAAGTAAATAAATATTTACCTGTATTGTTCCTCTGTTTTGATTTTTCTTAGCAAGACACAATATCCAATCACTATGGACTATTTTTAAAACAGACTTCACACGCACACTTTTTTTTTTTTTTAAATAAGTAGGCTACAATGCAAACAAAACACCCAAGGCACTCATGTATGGAGATAAATTTGTGTCTTTATTGTCAATCAAACAAAAAAAGGGATTTGCAATCATAATTTTTTTTTAATCAAACAAAAAGGGGATTTGCAATCTCAAATGAATTTCAATTTAAAAAAAAAGGGATTTCAAATTAAAAAAAACATTTTGCAAAACAAAAAAACTAATTGCAAACAAAATTAATGTATTAGCATTTTTTTTACTTTTGCAAGCAAGTTTTTAGGTTTTGTTTGCAACTCCTGACTTTTGGTTGCAAATCTGGATTGCAGTTGCGAATATGTTGTGCGGTTGCAAATCTTTTTATGTCTTGTGTGGGCGGGGTCCTCCGCTCAACCGATGATAGAAGGTAAATATTGCTTCTTCTTTTTTACTTTTCTGTTTTAGTTATATTTATCTAAAAGCAACCCTTGATCCGGTACTTTGGTCTAACCATTCCAATTAGCGTAATCACTCACTCAGCTTTGCTTAGCCAGCTAGCCAGCTAGCTAGAAAGCTCTGAGTCAGATATTTGACACATTCATGAAGCTATGTTATTGGCAGTCGAAACACACAAATATATGTCTCACTGGGATAGCTGTTGTATGAAGTTTTGTTGTTGTTTTTTACTCATAAAGAAACCATTGCATTTGCTTCACATACAAGCAGGACTGGGAGTTGAATTTACAGTAGCTGCTTCCCCTACATTTGTGATAGTTGGGAATTAAAATATTTTGTAATAACTTTAATCTGTGATTGTTATATTGTTTATTGATCGTTTGGTAACTCTACAAATCATGTCAAACACAGCTTACCTGATTAAAAACAAAAGCCTACTTTGTATGTTTGTCACTTATAAGCTACTTATATTTTCTTTAATATTTAAGATGTGAAATCAGAAGATGAAAATGGAGGAGCCTCCTCCGTTCCTGAGGTGGTGCAGGCCCACAAGCATCCGTCTCAGAGAGTCTGTCCCACATGTCCTGTTTTTACCTGAACTGCAAAATGCTTTATTATTGATGGAAAATTGTGGAAAATTCATATGCTGAGTTTTCTAAAAATACAAGACAAACTGCTTGGCATAAGAATTTATTTTGTGACATAAACAAATGTAATAAATCTTAGGACCAATCTGCAAGTTTGCAATGTCTTTGATTGCCCACTAGACCGCAACATTGAGAGCCTGCAAGAAGATGTCCTGACCAGATTTGAAGGAATAAGAGGTTGGATTTATTTGCTGTAGCAAGTCTTTCCTCTGACAAAGAGCATTGGATGGCACATACGATGATCCCGTGCACTGTTCACTGTCATGGTCCAAAAGGAGGGGCTCTTCATATTGATGGATCTGGAATGTCAAATTAATTCATGAAAGGCTTTTGGGTGAAATTTTAGGACGAGCCTAAAATGCATTCAAACCTTTACAGGTGAACTTAATGTGACCATCTCTAAGCTTTTGAATGCACATGTTCAACTGTTAAATGTTTCAGTACTTTTTGTTGCTGTTCTCTAACAAGGAGCTTAACGGCAAAATTCACATACAGCTCATGGAGGTGGCATCATCAGGGAATGGCTGTTGGGAGACTGGTGTGCCTCAAATGGAATGGCCTGCACTTTCTCCAGACCTAAATCCTATTAAAAACCTGTGGGATCAGCAGAGTCGCCGTGTAGAGGCTGGAAACACTGCACCCCAGAACCTCAATGCCCTTCAAGAAGAGTGGGATGCCATGCCTCAGCAGACAATGAGTCGACTTGTGAACAGCATGAGACGTCGTTGTCAAGCTGTAATTGATGCTCAAGGGCACATGATTTATTGAGACTTTGAAATTTCTAGTTGTGAGTTACCCACCATTGTTGTTTCAATCAATTGTTTGAGATGAGGAAATCCCCAGTGCATCTTTCTACTTAGAGAGGGATTCCAGTGTGGTGGAACCACTCAAAGTGTCCTACATTCATGTATTGATATCACTGTAATGTGAACTTTTTAAATTGTTCATACATTTCCCCTGAAGGCCAAATATCCCTAACTTTTTGTGAGTTGTGTATATACAATTATTCATACCCCTCTGCAAATTTTGAATATGTGGACATTTTAGCATGACAAAATCCCAAAACACACAGCAAAGTGGTTAAGAAATGGTTTGCAGACAAAAATATTAACGTTTTGTCCAGAGAATCCAGACTTGAATTCTGAAAAAAAAAAAAAAAAAAGAGCTCATCGCTAAAGATTAATGTGCTAATATATCAGCCGAGTCATACAAAAAGCTGAACAGCAACTATAGGATGTGTTTCATTAGTTGTAATAGCTAATACATACTTTTCTATAGATTTTTGAGAAGGGTAAGAATAATTTTGGATATGCCACTTTCAATCGGTTGGGGCAGACCGCAGTATAGAGCAGTGCTGCGGTCCCCTGTCCGGTGCTGGATTTCACTTTCCTTTCTTTTCTTTGGTCCTTCCTCGGGTCTCCTGACGGCGGTGTTCGGTTTAGGTGAACGGTATGGGATTTTTTAATAGGTTTTTGGTGAATTAATGAATACACACACACTCACCCGCACGCACACACGCACTTACACATACTCACCCACATAAAAAAAAATACAAAATAAAAATATAAATAAAAAAGAATAAAACGACAAAATCGAAATGTTATTTATTTGGATTCACTGGGATGAAATACACCTTTTGCACATTCAAACAAGTGTCATGTAAAAAGTAATAGCAAGGCCACGTCCAGTGTGTGCATGCTATGTCGTGACATAAATGCATAGAGATGTCGTAAAAATGGCGGTGTCTTACCAGAGCTCGTTTGTGATGGGAGAACTTGTTTTAAAGTACTTGAAGTTGAAACGTGTTTTTAATCAAGCCATGTTCCTCCAATCCATGGAGTACACAGTAGTACTGACAGGTTACACCCCAGTTCTCTTCATAGCTGTTCCACCCCACATTTAAAAGAAGGAAGAGGATGTTAAAGACATAGAAAAAAAAGGTTACAATTGTTTACATGCATATGCAGCATACTACCATAAAACATCTAGAACAATCTAAAATATGGCTAAAACGACTTTTAGAAACTTAACACATCTTTTTTGGTACAGACAATCACTTATATAATGGTCTCGCATATAAAATTACCTCTGGTCATGGACACTTTTCCCACCTATACAACTGCCACGACCTGTTTCTTGTACAGCAGGGGTGTCCAAACCTTTTCCTCTGGGGGCCACATTCAGAAAAATAGAAAGATGCAAAGAACACTTTTTTTTTTCTATTTTTAATTATTAAACATGGTAAAACCAATCAAGCATGCAAATAGGTACACATTGTTTCTATAATGTTGTTATTTTTGAAAAATTCTACTGGAAAAGAAAATAAGGCAAATAGTTTAGGACATGTTCTGTTTTGGGCTGGCCCTGTATCCCCCCTAGAATAGATCTGCCCCTCCACTGAGTAGTAGCTAAATCGTATCATCACATTCAGAACCAAATCAAGAGCAATCTGTAATCAGGTGAACTGACTTGATAACCTTTAGTGTATGTCCATAAATCAGACGTTGACACTAAACAGAAAGTGGAGGAAACCATTTTTGTTTCTGAAACTGAATTACCTTGATTCTCCACAGTGTTATGAAGACAAATTGTCTACTATTTTACATTTGTTTGTGTCTGTATATCTAGAAAAGTTTATTAGTAGCGGTAGTGATCGTCCCCATTACTCAGTTTCCCCACATTTTTAACTTGACTTGTACAGTAAACAAACAGGAGCAATAAATAATAATCACAGAATTATCACAAATTTAATCTCTACTTCAAACATCCAAGATGTAGGGGAAGCAGCTACTGTAAATACATTTTACTCCCAGTCCTTCTTGTATGTGAAGCGAATGCAAAGGTTTCTTTTTGAGTAAAAAAACAACAAAACGTCATACTAACAGCTATCCCAGTGAGCCCTATATTTGTGTGTTTCGACTGCCAACAACATAGCTTCATGAATGAGTCAGGTATCAGACTATCAGAGCTAGCTAGCTAGCTAGCTAACATGGTTAAGCAATGCTGAGTGAGTGATTACGCTAATTGTAATGGTTAGACCAAAGCACTGGATAAATGATAGATTTAGAGTTGCTTTTAGATAAATATAAGATATAACTAAAACTGAAAAGTAAAAAAAACAAACAAACAATATTTACCTCGATGCTGGCGGCAACTGTAGAATGAGCCAGGAAGAGTCAGACAGCTGACCAATGAACGTTGTCGCAGCGGCTTCCAAGCTGCCCAATGAAAAGGCTTCTATCATCGGTTGAGTTTAATACCCCGCCCACACAAAACGGAAAAAGATTTGCAACCAAAAAACTGATTTGAAACCGCAAAACAGATCTGCAACCGCAAAACAGATTCGCAACTGCCAAACCAATTTGCAACCAAAAGTCAGGAGTTGCAAACAAAACCTGAAAACTTGCCACAAGTTAAAAAAAATTATAATAATACAAATTTTGTTTGCAATTTGTTTTTTGTTTACAAATATATATTTTTTAAATTTGAAATCCCTTTTTGTTTGATTTAAATTTGCTTGAGGTTAAAAATCCCCTTTTTGTTTGATTTAAAAAAAAAATTTGATTGCAAATGCGCTCATGCAACACGTGGACTAATTTAAGGCAATTGACTTCAAAGACTGCTTGTTAAGTACAATGCAAGCCGCTCCCCCAACAGCCACCCCCCCCCCCCCCCCCCCACCTGCTGTTAGTGCATGAGTGAAACTTCCAGCGCAAGCAACCTTGCTTTAACTGCCTATTTAACGTTAACGAGCAATATTGATTCTGACGCCTGCGTATCGATATGTGTATTGTAATGAGGCCCACAACGATTATATATACGAAATATTGTTGTATACATTTTTTGAGCACACCCCTAGTTTTCAACATGTAAGCGATTTTCATGTTATGTCTTGTAATTTAAATTTTGGTTTAGAGATATTGGAATAAAAAAGCATGAATGTCAAATAACATTCAATTTTGTTTTTCATCAGTCCATTGCCTGTGCACTCGGAATTGGGAAGATCCAGAGGAAACCCTTTGAAGAGGCCTTCCTTAAACAGGACCTCAGTGTAGGTTGCACTTTTTGGGCCAATAGAAAGTTTACAAATGTACGTTATAGAGCAGTGGTGTCAAGGTCCGGTCCTCGAGGGCCTGAGTCCTGCCTGTTTTAGAGGTTTCCCACGTTCAACACAGCTGATTTATATTAAAGCTCATCAGCAAGCTCTGCAGGAGCCTGATAATGATTCTGATCATTGAATCAGGTGTGTTGGAGTAGAGAAACCTTGAAAACATGCAGGACTCAGGCCCTCGAGGACCAGATCTTGACACATGTGATATGGAGTATATGTAAGTGATCATTTAAAGAAAGACAATTCTCCTGTTGAGTCACTGATAGTGTAGTGGTACAGTCCATACGGCTGACTTGGGTGCAGGCAGTGTGGGTTTAATTACCATTCAGCGAGAGAGTGAATGTGAGTGAAAGTGTTTGTTTATAGCATTTATTTCACTGTCCACATGTTAATTTTGAAGATTTTGACAGATTTACCTCAAATATACCATCAGGAGCTGAAAACACATTTAAAGCAATACAAAGTTAATCTTGGCTCTCACACCTAAACAAAACGTTGTGGACTCTAAATGATTGCACTATTTTGTGTATTTTAGCATCTTGAGTGTGATTATAGCATTTATTTTACTGTGCACATGTTAATTTTGAAGATTTGGACAGTTTCACCTGAATCGGGCTGAAAAAGCATTTTAAGCAATAAAAAGTTCATCTTGGCTCTCATACCTAAACCAAACATTGTGGAATTCTTGCACTGTTTATGTTCCCTTTGACTTACTGGCAACTGGTCTACTGTATAGCCTCGTCTGCCTTCCAACTGAAGTCAACCAGCATAGGCTCCACCTCCACGTGACCCTAAACAGGATAAACTATATACTGTAGATGATGGATGGTTTTGGGTGGGTTGGGTGTGTTTGTAATTGTGTTGTTTTCTAAAACATTTTAACTGCTTCTAATATTGTCTCTCACATTCTTAAAAGGTCATGGACATTGATTTTTTGCACGTCAACCTTTGCATGGAGGGTGTCCATCTCAAGGAACTGTTCTCTGTCCACTGGTTGTGTGAGTTCGGTCTGGTGGAGAACATAGAGCTAGTGGTGGAAGAGTATCGCCAGACCAGGGGACTGCTGGTATGTACTGAATAGAGAGAGAACAACAACAATTGGGTATACTACCGTATACAGTATAATATCAAACTATTGCTGCACCCAATTTAAAACCGTTCTCAGGTGTCTTAGACATACAGATCCTTTCCCCCAAAAATCAGACATCATGGAAAAGTTGATTAATTTCCATAATCCCATCAAAAAGTTAAACTTTCATTGAATATAGATTAAGCCCACAATTTAAACAATTTAACGTAGGCCCTACCTCGCTTTTGTTAGCATCGCTGATACCCCACAAATTTGAAATCTTGCATGGAACCCCAATCCAAGGGAGGTTGACAGTCATCATTACCCTCTTCTATTTTCTTTTTTTCTTTTCTTTTTACCATGTTTATTTAGAAATGTTTTCAATGAACAACATACAACAAACAGTGACTTACAATTTCTGTCAATTGTTGGCTTTCTACTGTCTCCTTGACACACAGGAGACAAGATATACACACACACAAATTAATAAATAAATCACAATATGAAGAAATGTATATGAAACTATACATCTGTATATTCTGCATGTGTACATTTCCCCCCAAATGTGCGCTAAACATATTGCAATACATACTCACAATAACACAAACACTTTGAAGTACTTATCCCATTTTTTTTAACCAAAGTCCACGTATACTACTACTATTTCAAGTGTTCTAAAATTGGCTGCCATACAATACAAAACTTTTGAGGGTTGTCTAATACCTCGTATCTCAGTTTTTCTATATGTAACACTCCTATAAATTCCCTAAGCCAGGTTTCAAAGTGGGGTGGAACATCAGACTTCCATAATTTTAAGATGCCCCTTTTGGTTATTATCATGCCATAAGCAACCACAAAAGTCTTATCATGACCCAATTTTTGCAAAGCATCCGAAAAACCAAACAGAGCAATTATAGGGTCAGGATCAATTGGTATTTTGAATACTTGAGAGTACCATTTAAATATTGAAAATCAAAAATCTCGAATCCTTGGGCGGAGCCAAAATTTATGTGCTAATGTGCTATTCGTTATCTTACATCTTTCACATATAGGTGATGTTTGTGGGAAGGTTTTGTTTAACCTCACTTTTGACTAATGTAACTACCTTATACTGAATTATCTGTAGCCTAGAGTTAACAGAACATTTTTTAATGTCACCCAGCGCTTTTTCCACCATATATCCTCCCTTATTGTAATATTGAGAACCTCGTCCCATTTTTCTTTAATCAAAGATGTGGAACAAGTACATTTGCTCAAATTATTATTATTTTTTTTACTAATGAAGAGATTACATTTTAGAAAAATGGGCCCCATTAAGATTTTAAACAAATCCTTTTCCAAAGGGAGACAGTTAAATGTTGGGATATTTTGTCTGACATAACTCCTCAATTGTAAGAATCTAAAAAAATTACCTTTAGGCAAATTATATTTTATTTGTAATTGTTCAAATGAACAGAATTTGTTATCAATATATACATTTTTAATTGACTCTATACCCATCGGACTCCATTCTCTAAAAAACGGATCCGTAAATGAGGGAGCAAAATGATTATGCCACACTGGAACATGTACTAGGGAGATTGCAAAATTTTCGAATCTGCATTTAGATTTTCTGGGTGCGCAGTATAATAAAATGTTCTCCTCTCTGAGAGGACAATGGCCTAGGCAAGTAAAAAATAATTGCCTGGAGAGAGGTTTTTGGGACTAAACTATGTTCTATTGTCAACCAAGAAGGAACATTCTCTGACGACACCAAGTCTTGATTAATTTGCCAATACACCATGACTCTTACATTGGCTGCCCAATAATAGTGCAAGAAAAACGGTAGGCCAAGACTGCCATCTTCCTTGGCTTGTTGGAGAAATTGTTTTGCAATTCTATGCACCTTATAACCCCAAATGAAAGGCAAAATAACCGAGTCAATCAACTTAAAATGCTTTTTTGGGATATATACAGGAATATTCTAAAATGAATTGAAAAATCTTGGTAGGGAGACCATCTTAATTATTATAGGCCTGCTGCGAAGCAGAAGGCATATTACTATCCTAGAAAAAGGGAAAAAGGGTTTATTATTTTCTGCAAAAATGCGGCCCGTACCGTAGATCGCACCGGCACAAATGAGGTATCAAACGATGCGGCTCGATCTGACTCGCTGCGGCATTATTTTTCTTAAGAATTCCGAGTTACCATGGCGCCGCTATTCCAAAAAAACTCCCAAAAAAAAGTCCCATTGAAATGAATGGGAAAAGGAAAGACAAAATCACACATCAAGCACCTTTTTCCAAGACACGTTAACCGACCGATATGAATTTTTGCTTATTTTGTTGCAATTTTTCCCAAAAAAAAAAAATTTAAGGAATGAAAGCTCTCCCCCCTGTGCGGGTTCAAAGACACTGAGCGAAATAGCTTTTTAACATTGGTGTGTATTGTGTCGGCTTGAGTGGAGAAATTAGCCTTTGAGTGACGGGAACCAAAAAATCTATTTCCAAAAGTTTCACTTCAACTCGTCACCATGGCCACAATCTTTGCTCACTAGGCATTGTTAGAAAACGTTTCTTTGTTTTCCCGTGTTCACAATGTTGATTATCAAACTCAGACAATGAGATCGGTGAAATCAGGATTTATTTTCACATAAGCTTATGGACACATGAAGTCGCAGCCAAACGCCGCCATTGTTTCCCCGCATGTGTGTCGCTCCTCCTCCGAGCAAATCACTAGTATCCTCCCCTGATTCTTCAAACCCCTCCCCGTCTTCTTCGTCCAATCCTCAGCCGTTCTTCTCCTTCCCAGACAGTCACATGATACATCAATACACTCACCAAACTTCCCCCTCCTACAATGATGTTGTTTTCAGAGCAGACCTGCTGGCCCCAGTTTAAACAAATAAATCTAATTAACACATTCGCTTTGCTCTCAGTAATGTGAAGAGAAAAACCCCCTTCTTGCTCAACTGGTTTTGTAAAGACAAAGGAATCTATTTAACACATTTGCTTCATACCCCCACATCACCTTAAATTCTCCCTCAGAGACATACTGAGTAAATTAAAGCAATTGTGTCCACTTCTAAATAGTAATATTATAAATTAAACAGTTATAATTAACTTAATTCATTTCAATCCATCTTTTGGACTTGACAGAGTCCAACATACAGAATAATTAATTAATTTTACAGAAAAATTCCAGCGGGGATCTTCATCATCGCAAACGGCCATGTCCACACAATGTAAATAAGCGCAAGCAGATGTAATTGGAGACATCGCAGTGTGAGGACTTTGGGTCAAAGAAGAGAAAAAAATAAATAGAGTTTTGACAACCTAAGTAATCTATACCAGGTTACAAATCACACAAAACTTCCAAATATCTGCCCCCTCAACGAGTAAAACAAACATTTTATAATCAAAAGCAACAAAAATGACAATACTCCTAGATCTAAGCAAACCGAAAATTATTCTCAAAAAGCTAAACAACCCCACCTCCTTTACAGATTAGTGGGGCCTGTAAAAACACAGCAAAATACATTACAAAGAGTAACATCTGTGGGATTCATAAATCACAGTGTTGTGAGAAAAATCTAAAATTAACCAGCAAACTCGCTGTTGTCGGTTCCACTCCCAAGATTTCAATCCAGAAGCTGGGACTTAAAAAGAAAATGGGCATAATTTAGTAGACCAAATCCAACAAGCATCAAATAACGAAAAATTAAATAATTAAGTTTGAACTAAATTTTACCAAATAACCTATCACAAATTCACATATGTTATTTCCAATTTCCTAAACTACGTTGCTATAGATCACATCTCCCAATCTGACACAGTACAGAGTGCAAATGTAAACAATCAGACCAAAATACGACCTGAGGGGCAAATCTCAGATGACCAGAGAACTTTGAGTCAACAACTGGAGTCAATATCCATTCCTGTCCAGCAGATGTCAGCAGCTGCGCAGGGCAAAGTTCAAAGCAGGCCTGGGCTTTCACTGTGTTGCTCCCAGGAAGAGTTCATCAAGGCCACAGGAGGAGATTTCGAGATGTCTGCTCAAAAGATAGACTGGACATTATGCTCAATCCCAAAACAATGCATAAGAGTCATTGAACAGTCACTGGACGTGTGTATACACGGTGCACCATCCCAGATGCAGGCTGTGGTCACTTCACCGCACCGAAAGCAGCCTTCGTGCAGCTTGCCGTCCACTCATTACACCAAGCAGAGCAGGAGAACGCTGTCCGCAATCGGGAGCCCAATAGCCAGGTTAATCCAGCACGATGTTGGGACACCCAAGAAAAACACCTTTTGGCCAATGATTGAACCTGGTTGACACATTATCCACTCGCAATAGACAGAGGGAGATAAGATCACAGCAAGAGAGTTCACTACCTGTATTTATGCATAGTATGTGTCTTATAAAAAATTATTTTGTATAACTATAGCATACCATATTTTCATAGCAGTCTACCTTAGACTCTTTTTTCATTACATGTTACCTCAAATAATGTCTAAAATGTGACAACTACCGATCAGCGCCCACATGGGTGTCCTAAGCCTCGGAACCGCCCACAAAATGGTGACACCAAATTCTGGAATGAAACTCAGAGAGAGAACAAAGGTTAAAAAAAATGTCATGCCTACGACTGAGTTATCAGGGAGTCATAGGAAGAAAAAAAATTAAAAATTATTTATCAAAAAACAAGTATTACTTCACATACAACTATAAAAGCGAACCTAATCAAATACAGAAAAAATACAAACATGGCCACACAACCCTTTACACACTATCCCAGTCCCACTCTCAACTTTTCAAACTATTGCTGGCACATACGCACACACACATCCCAACTAGAAAAACTCCCATAGTAATCACACAATTGACCCCAGTCATTTTATAACAAAAAACATTCACTTGAAGTCTCACCTCCTCCACAAATGCTGCTCTCACACACACACACACACACACACACACACACACACACACACACACACACACACACACACACACACACACACACACACACACACACACACACACACACACACACACACACACACACACACACACCTATCACAGGGTCAAAACACACAGTATTACAGTCAAATTCACCTTCCATTCCTCACATTATTTGCACGTTTATTATCACATGCAATACGTATACACCATTATCATTAATTCAGTGACGTCCCACTGGTGGTACCACAATTCAACAGGCCATATTTACCTCGCAACGTCGCTCGTTACTCCTTCCTTACCTCAAAATAAACACAGACAACCACAAAAGGTACCCACATCACAGACATTGAACATACATAAATAACGAATCACGTAATCTCTCGATCAAACAAACAGCGGTACAAGCCAATTTCCCCGCTGCTATCAACCTGTCCGTACCCTCAATACTGCTTAATTTTCAGCAGCCGTGCATTTTAAAATAACTTATTACGTGCTATCGAATGCTCCCCAGAGGTAAAATTAAACACTCTGCGTCATCCTGTCCCAAATAACTGCTATGAAAAAAGCAGGCGCGTACCATAATCTCTAGATTTCTTAGTGGAAGAAAAAACCCCGCATCAATCCGTATCCCTCTCAAAATTAATTAAATAACCATTATGGTCTATCGAATTCTTCGTAGCGGAATAAAACAAAACAAAATAAAACCGCTTACTTCATCCTGTCGTCAAAAAATGCTTCTACATGCCAGCACTTTCAGAGTGCTCCACCCCACGTACGTGTTATTTAAAAAAGAAAAACACCCATTCACCCAAATCTCATGTACAATGCAGTTAAAATTTATCACACGAAAACCGTCGCAGCATTCTCAACAGACAGGACTTCCCTATGTGGATAAACATCTCCACTTACCGTAATTTAGTAGTTAGGCGCCTAGAAAGTCCTGTCCTTTATGAATTCAGCGTCTGGGTTCACCATCTGTTAGAAAACGTTTCTTTGTTTTCCCGTGTTCACAATGTTGATTATCAAACTCAGACAATGAGATCGGTGAAATCAGGATTTATTTTCACATAAGCTTATGGACACATGAAGCCGACCAAACGTCGCCATTCTTTCCCCGCATGTGTGACGCTCCTCCTCCGAGCAAATCACTAGTATCCTCCCCTGATTCTTCAAACCCCTCCCCGTCTTCTTCGTCCAATCCTCAGCCGTTCTTCTCCTTCCCAGACAGTCACATGATACATCAATACACTCACCAAACTTCCCCCTCCTACAATGATGTTGTTTTCAGAGCAGACCTTAAACAAAGAAATATTTTTAACACATTCGCTTTGCTCTCAGTAATGTGAAGAGAAACCCCCCCTTCTTGCTCAACTGGTTTTGTAAAGACAAAGGAATCTATTTAACACATTTGCTTCACACCCCCACATCACCTTAAATTCTCCCTCAGAGACATACTGAGTAAATTAAAGCAATTTTGTTCACTTCTAAATAGTAATATTATAAATCAAACAGTTGTAATTAAATTCATTAATTTCACAGTCCATTCCATTGCCTTTAAAAAAAAAAAATAACAATGTTGCGTTTTTTTTATGTATTTTTTTATGTAAATGAGCTGAACAGTTTAGAATGTAAACGATAGAAATCGTTCAAGAAATGTGGAAGTTAACCATAATCAACATAAACTAAACGTATCTTACTGTCCCTGTTTGAAGATGCAGATTCCAGAAATGGTTCCTTAGAACGGCAAGGGTTTGGGGAATGCGAGCATGTTCTCATTTTTTTAATCGGATGAAAAATTACCAAATTAGAGCAGGTTGAAAACGGTAATGGTCAGCAGCCAAACTCTTAATCAACGTTAAGCATTAAATGCCTTCACATTTAAGGTGTTTTAAGCATATACAACTCGGATTGTCTGAGGACCACACCACAAACACATCTACTCACTCTACCCCCCCCCCCCCCTTCTATTTTCTATCCTTCTGATCGTTTTTCACCAAGCTACTTGGCAATTGCCCCGTAGCCCATTTCACCCTGTGGAGAGGTCTACCACTTTGTCCTTGGTGTCTTTTGACAGCTCTTTGTTTTTGCCGATAGTAGCCGTTGTAGTCTGGCAGGTTGTGAGGTACATATGTGTTTTTATGCGCCTAACAAACTCAAAAGGTTGCTCCTAAGTTAGATTGATAAGTTGATCGGTGGTGGACTTTTTGAAGGCACAGTAACAGGTCTTTGAGGGCCAGAATTCTAGCTGATTGGCACATGTTCAAATGTTTATTTCCAGCACTAACATACAAATAAATTATATAATATATTGTATATATATTGTATAAAAATCATACAATGTTATTTTCGGATTTTTGTACTTAAGATTGTGACTCACAGTGGATGAGGAAAATTCCAGACTCCTACATGATTTCGGTGGTAAAACTTAAATCGCAGGCTGTTCAAATACTTATTTTCCTCACTGTATAAATGTATTTATTTATTTTTAAATTTCAATAAAACCATGCCTAATTTTAATGGCACTGGAAGTTTTGTTAATGTTTACACACAATTAAATATGTATGAAAGTAAATCAACCACTACTACAGTATACAAATTTTAACATAAGACATAAAACACGTGCAGTTATTAATCATCTGATAGCTGAAAGGATGTATCCTGGGTTAATAATTAAATAAGAAATAATAATTTTAATTTACTAAAATAATAATTGAACTACTTATGGGCACTGATGGTTCATGTGTTATGCTGCCCACCCATGTGATCCAAGCATTTTTAACTTGGGGATCACATTAGATCAATGCCCAGTTTGAACTTTACATATGATTTTATTGTCACGCTTACTAATTTATTGACAATAAAAAAACACATTTTAAAGCTGTCTCTTTTGTGCTTCTAGCCCATCCGTATGTGTGTTCTGGGTCCTCCTGCAGTGGGGAAAAGCAGCGTGTCTCAACAAATATGTAACCACTACAAGCTCCATCACATCAAGTTGAATGAGACAATATCTGAGACCATCTCACACCTGGTTAGAGTCTCTGCACTTTGAACTAAATTTGTTGACTGTACTCAGTTTACTATCCCTTTATCCAGGAATTTATGGTGAAGAACACTCCTTCAGATGCAGAGAATGAAGAATCAACATCAGTAATAGAAGCCCAGGAACTGCTTAATATTGTCAAGGACAATATGGAACAGAACGGAGGTACAGACTTACAAAGTTTAACTTACTACTATTACCATACATTTTAGTATGCTATGGGGTATATGCCACGGAGGGGTGCGAATGTCGGGATGTGAATGTCGGGATGTGAATGTCGGGATGTGAATGTCGGGATGTGAATGTCGGGATGTGAATGTCGGGATGTGAATGTCGGGATGTGAATGTCGGGATGTGAATGTCGGGATGTGAATGTCGGGATGTGGCCTGTGTGACGCAGCAGTGGCTTGAAACGGCGTGGGTGTGTGACTTACGGAAATCAGAAGTCCGTGGCATCTACCCTATATTGTATCATAGTCATGGTAATAAAGTGACTGAAGTGCATTGTTGACCACATGTGGCGGCCGTGGCTCAGGGTGTAGAGACGGTTGCTCAGGAACCAGAAGGTTGGTTATTCGATCCCCGCTCTCCCCAAGTCATGTGTCGTTGTGTCCTTGGGCAAGGCACTTCACACACATTGCCTCCAGTGCTACTCACACTGGTGTATGGAAGGTGTGAATGTTTGGTGGTGGTCGGAGGGGCCGTAGGCGCACACTGGCAGCCACGCTTTTGTCAGCCTGCCCCAGGGTAGCTGTGGCTACTTAAGTAGCTTACCGCCACCACAGTGTGAATGTGTGAGTGCATGAATAATGTATCCATTCCTCTGTAAAGCGTCTTTGAGTGTCTAGAAAAGCGCTATATAAATCCAATGCATTATTATTATTATATATGTGGTCATTACAATATAGTGGAATAAAAAAAAAAAAGTAAAATCTTCTACATGACACAGGTTGACATTGAAGTTGTCTTAACTCTAATACAATTCATGTCCTCCAAGTGTACAAACAAGTTCAAGTACAACTAAACTAAAATAAAACAACTCACCCTTTTAAGACGGCTGACAAAAACACAATGGAGATGGAACAAGTAATGTTTTTGTAGCGATTATTTGGGTTGCCGTAATGGCGAATGAGAAATTTAGACGGTACTGAGGGGAATTGTAATTTTCTCAGCAACCTCTGGGGGCACCACGTTGACTTTGCTTATTTGTAGGAGCAAAATAAATGATAAAAATCCTATTGTCAAGTATTCATAATCTGAATTTGCTACTTTAGTTAATTATAGAGTTCTTTGCTTTAATAAGAGAATTACTAATCCACTCAGAAAACACAAATGATTCGGCAGAAATGGAATCTCTAGACAACAAATGTATTTAGTAAACACACACATATCAAACACAGCCTAACCTATTAATGAAACGGAATTAACATGTGAATCAAAGATAAAACGAAAACATGCAACCTAACGAACTAAGATAAAAAAGGTAATGCAAAAGATAGATGGGGTATTGAGATGGAAGCGTTTTGACCTGTCAATCCTTTTTTATTTGAATCAAGCATTGCGCCAGTGGTATGGTCAGATTGCAATGAAGGCGCACTTACGGCCTGGTTCAGGTGCACGGGAGAGAGAGGGACTCGGCAAGCGTCGATCCTCAGTTGAAGAAAACTCAGTTGGAGGTGATCTGGTTGGTCGGCGCACGCGCAGCTGGAATGCGGTTGGTGGAGAGGTGCGCGTAGGGGCCGCGGCAGGTCCTTGGCTGGCACAAGTCCCGGTTGGTGGTGAAGTGCTTGCGCGGTTGAGAGGCCGCAGTCATTTGATGTGGGTGCTGCGGGGCGTCTCGGGCGCACGGCTGGAGCAGAAATGTGGTTGCTGGCGCGCAGCTTCTCTGTGCCTAACAGCCCCTGAATCACTGAAGTCCTATGCTCCAACTTCCAAAGTAAGATAGATTGGTCGATTGTATTAAATGCCTTTGAGAGATCGAGAAATACACTAATAGCAATTTCTCCCCTCTAAAAAGCATCAATCATTTACTTTCTCGATCAAGTCAGAAATGGCCATACACGTGCTGCTATGTTTTCGGAAACCATATTGCAAAGACAATAGCATATTGTGTTTTTCTAAATAATCTTCTGGTCTCAAGTCGACCATTCTATCCAAAAGTTTGGATAGGGTTGATAAAATGGATATGGGTCTAGTTTTGCATTTCATTTATGTAATCAGATTTATATACTGGTATTATTTTAGCCACCTTGATTTGTTTTGGAACAATGCAATGCTGAAGAGATTATTATGTTTATTATATGTGCAAGTGGCTCAGCTATTCTATTCACAATAGCTTTGAGAATCTTACTGGAGATATCATCAGCACCAGCTTTTTATGTACATTTCGTCTTATTTATAATGTTAGCTACTTCCATTTTACAAGTATAATTTATGGCCCCCGGTGGAAAAATCTGTTCAGTTTTTTTTCCAACAGGGGCAAAAAATCAATTAAAAATGTTTGGTAAATTATCTTCCATTGTAATATTATTTGATTGAGCCTGCTCATTTAATCGAGCATTGTGAGTGACAGTCACACCGGCTGAACTTGGCAGAGGGAGCATCGTAGACTTTGGGGCCAGCCGAAAATACAATTAAAGTCAGTGTGTGGCAGAGCAAAGAACAACAACAACAGCAGGAGGACAGAAGGAGAGAGGGGCGAACACAGAGCTGAACCAAAGAAAAAGCCCAGGATGGGGTCAGGAATCCTCTTTTATGCCAAGGAGAAAAAAAAATTGAAATTCATGCTCCCCACCCATTATTTTTCCTTTCCATTCCTTTGTCTTAACTTTGGTTAATACATGTAAAGGGACAAATTAAATTTAGTTCTGATGGTTTATAGATCCACACGATGGTGCAAGTTCTCAAAACATTGACCAACATCCCTAATCAAGATAATACTGATTATTTTATTAAAATAATAATCAAACTACCATTATTGTTAATTAGTGACTTTGCGCCATGTCGCGTGATTGTGCGTGATAATGTGTCATTAAAAACGACAAATACACAGAAAGTGTGCTCAACAGAGAAGCAGCTTCTGCTATGACTTTCCATGCAGCATACATTTTTAGTTTGTCCAAATAAAAAGGATGTGCCGTGTCATGTATAATCCACCTTCATTAGAAATTTCTCCTCGTCCATGTTCGCTGCAGTGAATATTAAGCGTTAAGCATTATGAAAAGTAACCAGAATTTTTTATCTTGAAACTGCGTCGGTCTTCCTGGCCCGCTCAACGTGTTCTGTGCTAGTTTGCCATTTAACGGATGCGTCGTCCGGCAAAAATAGAAAATAGGTCTATCCGTACAACGGCCTCTGGCACGACGCAGCGTTTCTGCAGTCGAGCCGCAGCGTATACGCAGCCGGTGTAATTTGAACAAGCTGATAGAAAGGAAACAAATCGGCTGCGCCGCCGGAGCGGTGCGGAGACACAAGTGTAAGTGGGTGTAAGTCCCCTGCTCGTTCCCGAATGCATGGATGTAGTCTGTTGTGGTGTATCCTGGACCCTGTCGTCTCCTGGCTGCTACCAATCGTCAGCTCGCCTGGAAAGTTTCGGCCGTGCTGCCCTCTGCGTTTTGGACGCGGTGCCGACCTCCAGCTTCTAAAGGAGCTTCCCCGAGACCGCCAGACAGAAGACCCATGCACCCCTACTGCTCCCACAAGGATCGCACTGTTAAATGCGCGATCATTGACAAACCAAACGTTTATTTTCAGGGAGTTTTTCCTTTCTAACAACTTGGATTTCCACTGCCTGACGGAGACCTGGACTGTCGCCGATGAATCCACCGCTATGATTGAATTACTAGCGCCTGGCTGTGTTTACTTGGACGCTCCAAGGTGGTCGGGCCGAGGTGGAGGAACGGCAGCTGTTTTTAAAAACAATTTTAAATGTAAACGATGTCTATTTAACACATCGATCAACAGATTTGAAGCCACTTTCTTTGAAGTCGGCCAAACTGTAATTTACCGACCTCCAAAATATAATAAGGACTTTTTAAACGACTTTTGCAATTATTTTTGCCGAAATCATGCTTAAATATGATCATATCCTCTTTATGGGGGGCTTTAATATTCATGTGTGCTGTCCTGAAAAATCATTGGTTAAGGACTTTTTAAGCCTTATTGACTCATTTAACCTTGTGCAGTGTGTCTGGTCCCACACATGAAAAAGGTCATTCTTTAGACCTGGTTCTTGTTTATGTTCTCCCGGTGTAATGTGATATCTGATCATATGGCTGTTTGCTTTGACGTCGGTTTTCACCCTGCTGCTGCTATTAAATCTGCTGCTCCTGAGTCAAGATGTAGACTTTTTAACCCCCTCACTGCTGGTCAGTTCTCTGATGCCTTTGATGAGCTTTGTATTCCCACTTCAAACACAGAGGTGTGGTTCCACTCTTGCTGCCTCAATATGTACTTGATTCAGTGACTCCATTCAAAACCGTGCGGTCAAAAGTCAGATCTGAGCCCTGGTTCAATGAAAAAACACGTGCAGCCAAACAGGAATGCTGCAAAGCTGAACGAAGGTGGAAAAAACACTAGTTGCAAGTCTCCTATCAAATCTTGAAAGACCGATGGCGTTATTACTAGAACACCGTAAAAGAGTCAAAAAAGGAACATCTGTCAAATCTTATTCAGGCAAACCATCATAATCCACATGTACTATTCAAAACTATTGATTTAGTACTCAAACCTCCTCAACCATACCTGTACAAACTCTTCCCCTGTAATGTGCAATCGTTTCCTTCAGTTTTTCATTGATAAGATTGCCAAAGCTAGAGCTCTCACCACCAACAACATCACCTTTGACCCCTCCAGTCAGGTCCCTTGCTCGGTGGTGCTAAATTAATTTGAAGCCATTTCCTTGAGCTCTTTAGAAGATGTTGTTCGCCAGATTAAGCCATCCTGCTCGCCATATGATTCTGTTCCCCCTCATTTCTTAAAAGTGGTTCTCCCAAGTATCGGTAAATCGGTCTTGGCTATTATCAACAGTAGCCTATCTTCTGGTGGAGTCCCCAAACAATTTAAACATGCTGTGGTGTAACCACTGCTGAAGAAACCCGGTCTATACCAATGTGCGCTGTCAAATTTTAGGCCCATTTCTAAACTGCCTTTCATCTAAAAAATTAGGAAAAAGTATTATACATGCAACTAAACATTTTCTTGGACGAAAATAACATCTTGGAGGTTTTCCAGTCAGGTTTTAAGACAATGCACAGCACAGTCAGCCCTTCTACGAGTTTTTAATGACATCCTCCTGGCAAATCACACTGGAGAATATGTATGTCTTGTTCTGTTAGATCTGACTGCAGCGTTTGATACAGTGGACCACAGTATTGCGTTGGCTCGTTTTCAGCACCAGGTGGGCATTAGTGGTAGTGCTCTTGAGTGGTTTAGATCCTATTTGGCTGACAGAACGTTCTGTGTTAGCCTTGCCATAGTCAGTGGGGCAGTCGAAGTCACTGAGATGGTTGGAAAACTCCTCTGTGGTAGGGCCCCAGGGGTGGATGAGGTTCACCCGGAGTTCCTAAAGGCTCTGGATTCGCCCAACCAATCCACATGTGTTTTGTGGACTTGGAGAAGGCATTCGACCATGTCCCTCAGGGAGTCTGTGTCTGCCAAGGTTGCCCAAGAACCTTACTAATTCTGTTCATAACTTTTATGGACAGAATTTCTAGGCGCAGCCGAGGCGTTGAGGGGGACCGGTTTGGTGGCCTCAACATTGCAACTCTACTTTTTGTGGATGATGTGGTGCTGTTGGCTTCTTCAAGCCCTGATCTCCAACTCTCACTGGAGCGGTTCGTAGCCAAGTGTGAAGCAGTTGGGATGAAAATCAGCACATCCAAATCAGAGAACATGATCCTCAGTCGGAAAAAGGTGGAGTGCCCACTCCAAGTCTGGGATGAGATACTGCCCCAAGTGGAGGACTTCAAGTATCTTAGGGTCTTGTTGACGAGTGAGGGTAGTATGGAGCGGGAGATTGACAGGCGGATGGATGCAGCGTCAGCCTTGATGCGGACTCTGTATCGGTCCGTTGTGGTGAAGAAGGAGCTGAGTCGAACGGCAAAGCTCCCAATTTACCGGTCGATATACGTTCCTACCCTTGCCTATGGTCATGAGCTGTGGGTCGTGACTAAGGCTGAACGATTAATTGTTTTGCAATTAAATCGCGGTTTGACAAAACGTGGTTACGTAATCGTGAAAGGCTGCAATTTAAATGCTCGTTGAAACGGAGCGGAAGGATGGAAAGGGGTGGGGAGCAGGAACTTCATCGCTGTAACTAAAGCCTGGCGCCATAAGTGCACGTAATTTTGGTGATTTTATTTTTTGTCTCGAGACCTTGAGATGAGTGTCTAACATGTTCTATATCGTCCCTCTCGACCGCCAGGTGGCGGTGCTGAAACAGCACAGAAATACCCCACGCGCATGCGTCACTCGAGAAAGAATTCATAAAAGGACATTTCCAGTTCTGGCTGACGTGATCCTCATGTATAAAAGGGGATCGTAGCCGGAACCGAGTCTCTTTGACCTCGCACGGTCACTCACGGCGTTTACCGCCGTTTTTCTTCGCTGGTGGCCTGTGATCTTGTTGATCGGGGCAGCGGGGTTCCCCGCCCTCCTTGGCTGCGACGGCTTAGTGTATTTGTACATTTGAAATTTATGTATGGGCGTTGGAGCTCCCCTTCCATTATTACATGATCTCCGCTCTTCATCGCTGAGTGCGGCTTCAAGTTTGTAAAGTCCGCCTGGTGGATGTCAGCGACTGTTGATGTTTTGCCTATGGTTACTTAGACTTGTTTTGAATACAACTCACTAGTGTTGGTAAAGTTATTTCGTATCCTTTCTTAGCTTGTATTGCCTCTCAACTTATGTGGCTCCATACGTGGGTCGCCAGCCGCCTTGATGTTGTTTGATGACTTTGATATTGTCTGTCATGACTTGCTAGTTTATGACGACACAGACGTTCACTTACGTGTTTCTGTGAGCACTTGTGAATTAGTTTATTCCGTTGGTGAAGAGGCCGGTTTTTCGCCTTCTCTCCCACACGAAGAAAGCAGCCTGTTGACTTGCGCACACTCATTGCACGTCGATTGGTGGCTGCTATGGACGACGACACTCGCTGCAAGCACTGTGTCGGCTCCTTCTTGCCCGAAGAGGGACGCACTGACTGCTGTCTCAACTGTCTCGCAGTGGCGAGCTCTGCTGCGGCGGGCCACACTCCGGTGAACACAACTGATGTTGCGCCTCACCAGGACGCAGCGCCTCTCCAGGGGCGGTCATCGTCACCGGTGGTTTGGCAGCGACCGAAGCACTGGAACGCACAGTGTGTGCTAATGACACAAGGCATAAATTTGCTAGCCTTGCCAGGCTCCGTCAAACTCGGGGGGAGCCGCTCTCCCGGCCGCCCCTCTGTCACGTACTGGGCAGTCCTTTCGGCCTACGGGGGGATACGGGCTTCGTCGTTCCACATGAGGCCATGTCACGGATGCCCGTGGGGTTCGCCCCTCTGGCCGAGGACCCCATGGACAGCCTTAAGCTTCAGGCAACACGCCCCATCCCTCACGGATTTAAGGGGCCGGGATTGATGCCAAGGGGCCGGCATCCGGTTACTTTTCCTGTTACCGGCTCAACTACTGGGCTGCCCTCGCTCCGGACCCATGGGAGCTTTTAACCTTGTCTCATGGGTACAGGATTCAGTTCTGACTCCGGCCCCCTCTCTCCATCTGGGTCAGAGAGACTGTCATCAGCGACCCGGAAAAGGCACTAGCTCTGGATTAAGAGCCAGCGACCCTTCTCGCCAATTCCGCTATTGAAGCAGTGGATCCCTTGGCTCACCCAGTGGGATTCTACCCATACTTCCTCATTCCCAAAAAGACAGGCAGACTGCGCCCTATCTTAGATCTGAAAGGTCTCAACCGTGTGTTGCTCTTCCGTATGCTAACTACGTCAGCCCCTTTGAGGACAATCGTCCGAGGGGAATGGTTCACGTCAATCGATCTGAAGTACGCTTACTTCCACGTCCCTATTGCTCCTCAGCACAGAAAGTTTCTCCGCTTTGCCTACAGGGGTCGCCACTGGCAGTTCAGAGTACTTCCATTTGGGCTGTCACTCTCTCCCAGAGTGTTCACATGTGTATTGAAGGCGGCACTTGCACTCCTGCAGTCGAGGGGCATAAAGGTCCCTTACTTGGACGACTGGCTGATATGCACTCCGTCCAAGCATCAGGCAATCCAAGAAACGTCTACGCTTCTACAGCATGTGTCACAACTTGGGCTCAAGGTCAACCTGGAGAAGTCCTCTCTTGTTCCCTCTCAGCAGACTCTGTTCATCGGAATGTCGTTGGAAACCACCTCCATGACTGCTCAACCGTCCCTGTCTGCTGGGCAAGTTAACAACCCTGACGGCACTTGTGCCATTGGGCCTGCTGTCGGTGCGTCCATTGCAACGGTGGCTGCTCCGCTTCCGGCGCAACCCGCTGCTAGACCGTCGGAAGCGTCTCCGAGTGTCCAGTCGGTTCATGGGTGCTCTCGCACTTTGGGGTCGCCGCTCTGTTCTATTGGCGGGAGTCCCATTGGGGGTGTTACCCACACGTCATGAAGTTATCACCACTGATGCCAGCCTAAGTGGATGGAGTGCAGTTTGGCAACACAGGACGGCTCAAGGCCTGTGGTCTGCAGGGGACCGATCGCTGCAAATCAATGGGCTGGAGCTGCGGGCTGTGCATCTGGTCCTGATTAATTTTCTACCCTTTGTGTCTGTTATCCCCGAATGCCTTCGTTGGCATCCCGACGGGGCAGGGGTCACATTGTGGCCAAATGCTGCTTTTGTGCCCAAAGTTTTGTCTGGCTCTCGAGCCAACCACCCTATTCGTCTCGCTCGTTTTGCTCCGCCGTCAACGGATGGGGATGACACTCCAGGTCTTTGTTTTTCTGTGAGGGCGCTCCACTCTTATTTGGACGTCATGTTTCCGTACATCCACCCAGCTTTTTCTGTCTTACGACGGCCCGAATAAAGGAGCTGCTGTTTCCAAGCAACGCCTCTCCCATTGGATCGGGGAGGTGATTCGGCAGTCGTATCGGGTCTCTGCGCAGTTACTCCACCAGGGGTGTGTCTACCTCATGGGCTGTTCTGAAAGGAGTGTCCTTGGAGGACGTCTGTGCGGCTGCTGCCTGGTCGTCGCCTTGCACGTTCTCTAGATTCTACAGTTTGGATGTCACCTCTCCTCATCCACTGGATGTGGTTCATGGTCCTGCGGAGGCCCTTCTGTGAGGTACAGTTTCCCGGGTCTTCATGACATTGGTATTCTGCGTTCCGTGCTGTTTCAGCACCGCCACCTGGCGGTCGGGAGGGACGAAATAGAACGACAGTTACGACCGCCAGCATTGCTTGTCACTCAGAGCCCTCGTGTTGATTTGAGCGAGAAGGTTCTGAGAGACTCGGTTCCGGCTACGATTCCCTTTTATACATGAGGATCATGTCAGCCGGAACCCTGGAAATGTCCTTTTATGAATTCTTTCTTGAGTGACGCATGCGCGTGGGGGATTTCCTTGCTGTTTCAGCACCGCCACCTGGCGGTCGTTTGGGACTCATAGAACCGTAGTTACATACGTCACTGTCGTTTAATCTGTTTGAACTTGGTTTTAAAAACCGTAGTGTCGAGCGCTTTGTGAACTGAGTGTACACGCAAGTGTGTGGCAGCGGCTGAGTTGTCCTATATTTTGAGGCTATATAGGTCTGTACACTGCAAAAACTGAAATTAAGTGAGATATAATTTCAGAAATTATACTAAATTTGCTTATTTTGATTTGACAAGTTATTTTTAATTAAAATGAAATTGTCAGGCAAGATCATTGTGCTTATTTTAAGATACTTATTATTTAATTATTTTGTTTGATCAAGCAGTCCTGGCATTGAGTGTTAAAAGCCAGTTTTAATTAGTGTGAAGATTAAAACAAGCATTTCCCACATTTTAAGATGACAAATAAGAAACATCAAAGGCCCTGAACTGGCGTTTCATAAGTTTTCTTATTTTAAGATTTTGCCGTATCTAGTAAAAAGATGAATGGAAAAAAATACAAGTATGAAAACAATCAGACAAGTGCAATATGTTTCATTTTATATTTACTAAGTTAATTTTTCCTTGTTTCAGAACCAGCTAAGTGGTCTAGTGGTAGAGTGCCTACCCTCAGACTTGAAGGTTGTGGGTTCAATTCCTGTCTGGGTCATGACAAAGAAAATGGGACCTGATACCTCACTGCTAGACACTCAGCCTATAAGTTATCCAAGCGTAAAAAAAAATACTTAAGTATTTTAAGAAAATAGTTTTAATTTATTACATCTTGAAAATAGTCAACATTACTTGTTTTTAGTGGTTGAAATGGGCCTAGTATTATATTCTTATTTTTCAAAATCCTACAGGTAAATTTAAGTAAAAATGTCTTTCATCAGAAAAAAAAAGTTTGTTTCTACCTTATTCCGTTCTTTAGTAATCAACAATAGAAAATGGTTAGTTTCAACCAAATGCGCTTGTTTTGGACCAAAATACGGAGAAATCAAGCTTTTAGTGAAACGATATTATTTCATGCACTCTAGTGAATCTTACACTTCTTTTTGTCCATGAATGATGCCACAAACACCTAAATAGTGCTTTACTTCTATAAAACACTACCACCAAGAATGAAAAAGTGTTTTTTGATAGCAAAATACGTTTATTTACATTCAACAGTGTAACAATTTGACAACAATTTGGCAAACTATTTACAATGTGTGCAACTGTGGTACTATTTACAATTATGTGGATGTTTCAACGACAGTTTTTCTTTTTGTGTAACTCCCCTGCGTGCAAGGAGACGCAACATGATTTGCACAACAGATTAGTTTCACTGCGATTGCCCCTTCGCATGCACTTTCTTGCCGGACGGTTTTTCCGGGGAATAGCAAGTATATACTGCAGTGTGTGTTGCCATCACGTCAACTATCAGGATCATGTTACGGTTACGTTACGGTGGTGTTACGTGTGTCCTTCATGTTCTGATCCATCTTATCCACTCCATTCATGGTGGCATCGTAGTCCAGAACCAGTGTCTTCTCCGTGATCAGACTGTACCCGCTCCTCCGATGAATATGCATTGGACTCGGGGTCCGATCGAATGTCCGCTTGTGCAGCTCCGCGTTTTCCGGCGTTAGCAGCGCTAGCCGGTGAGGCTTTATGACTGAGAATAACGGCTGCGTCAATGCTTCCAACTTTGGCGTCAACCTCGGGAGTGACCATCATCATCATCATCAATGTGCATTGGTCGATGCTTTTCGACTACTCTCCATCGTCCGATCGAATGTCCGCTTGTGCAGAAGTACTCGGTCGGTTGTGCTGCGCGTTTTCCGGCGTTAGCGTCGCTAGCCGGTGAGGCTTACTACGTGAACATAACGGTCGCGTCAAGGCTTCCAACTTTGGCGTCAAGCTTGGAGTCACCATCATCATCATCATCGTCGACATTAATGCGCTTTTTAGTATTGATCGATGCTTTCCGTCTTTGAAAAAAATGCTCAAGCGTGAGCTGCTTGCAACCGGTCGCCATTGTTGCTTCATCAGCCATTGTTGCATCATCAGCCATTGTCCCCTCAACACTCTAGCTCCGCCTCACGTCTTCTACTGACGCCCACGGTGGGCGGCCCACCCAATCTTGTCCAAAGAGAGTCATCGCTGCCATCTAGGGGCCACAACGAGTCATTTTACTAACTAGATCTGCTTGATACTTTCAGCACAGCTGCCCAAGGCTTTCCTCCACCCGTTTCCCAAAAAAAAACAAAAAAACATAGTGAACGTCTTTTAACTTCCTTGGCGCCCCTCCGTAGGTTTTTACTAAACGTTGTATAACGTTTATGGCAGTCAAAGAGTTAATGTACATGTATTGTAGCGATGGTGAAATAATCAGGCCAAGCGGCGATCAAACAACAACTCTTGAATGACAATTTGCAAGTAACTGTCGGCCTTAACCACACTAGCACACAGCAGCTCCAAAACCCGCTTAGCTTACCAAAACAAGTCTGTGTTGCCTTCGGACCGTCCAGACCATGGGAAACTACCAAACCCGCAACCTACCCACAAAGATTGCTTCAGAATGCTCGTGTTTTTTTAAAATCAAATAGGAAAATGTTACGTCATATAAGCAGGTATAATTTTACTTTGCCTACACTTTAGCATGTGTGAGTTTACTGACTGGAGATCGCTAAGTTTCATTTTTTAAATATGTATATTGCATTTATTTATTGATAAATGCAGTGTTTAAAAAGTGCAGTGTTTACATGTCACATGTTGAAATGGTAAATTGTAACAGTAACTGTAATTGTAGTAGAAAAACTGTGATATTAAGTTTCATTTGCATTTATCTTAATATCCTGAAATCTATAATACATCTGGGTAAAAAATGAATTGAAAAGGACCTTGAAAAAAATATGCATATGACATTGCGATCGCAATTTTTGGGAAAAAAAGATCACAATTCGATTATTTTTCATAATCATTCAGCCCTAGTCGTGACCGAAAGAACTAGATCCCGGATACAAGTTGCCGAAATGAGTTTCCTCCGCAGGGTTGTCCGGGCTCTCCCTTAGAGGTAGGGTGAGAAGCTTGGTCAATCGGGAGGAACTGCGTTGAGAGGAACTAGTTGAGGTGGCCTGGGCATTTGGTTCGAATGCCTTCTGGACGTCTCCCTGGAGAGGTGTTCCGGGCATGTGCCAATGGCCGGAGGCCTTGGGGACGACCCAGGACACGCTGGAGAGATCATGTCTCTCGGCTGGCCTGGAAACGCCTTGGGATCCCTTCGGAGTAGCTGGTTGAAGTGGCTGGGGAGAGGGAAGTCTGGGCTTTCCTGCTAAAACGGCAATAAATATATAAATATTGTTTTTCTCCAGAAAAAAAAAACAATAAATATTGTTTTTCTTTTTCTATTTTTTTCTTTCTTTTTTTCTTGAAGGAAAAATATGAAACATGAGATGGGTAAGAGTGCTATCTAAATTATGGCAGTACTTGACAACGCCATAGGCACTTTTATAGCACAATAGACCAGGAAATAATTCCTAAAAGAACAAGGCTGAGTTGCATACACGCAACATGTCTTAGCGATGACGTGGACTGGACAAAAAATGTATATAATAAAATGTCCAATACATCTTCTAATAAAAAGAAAAGATAAAATAATAATTTTTTTATCCATTGTGTGGTTCAATTTGACAAAAATTTCAGGTTAATTCACACGTCGTCTCAAATGTCACAAAAACGTTGCAGAAATGTTGCAAAATGACACAACCTCATATTAAATTCAACATTCGCAACATTTGGCAACATTCACAGCTCAGCGGGATACGGCTTTTAAGTTCTTGACTCATGCTCCACAGCAGGGGTGGCCAAGTTCGGTCCTAGAGAGCCCCTATCATGCCTGTTTTCCATGTCTCCCTCCTTCAGCACAGCTGAATCTAATGATCAGCTCATCAGCACGCTTTGCAGAAGCCTGATAACGATCCTGATCATGAATCAGGTGTGCTAATGGAGAGAAACATGGAAAACAGAATGGATAGTGGCTCTCGAGGACCGAACTTGGCCACCCCTGCTCCACGGTGTTTAAAGTGAACGTTTATTTTGTAAATTATATCTTTGCCCCTTAGGTTTTTTGGATGACCAGGTGTTGGTGAAGGTGCTGATGGATAAACTAATGACCAACCCCTGCAAAAACCAGGGCTTTGTACTGGATGGATTTCCAAAGACATATGATCAAGCCAAAGAGCTTTTCCATGGTAACAAAATCAAAGATGATTACTGCATATTATAAGATCCTCTGTGCGCACACACACCAACTTAAACAAAATATGTATTTTAACTGTATTTCTTTTATTTTAGTTGATGAACATGAGTCAGAGGAGAAAGCATCCATTTCCTCTTACAACAAGAAGATAATGCCAGGTCCGACTACCACCACAGTCATTAAAGTGGGAAAACACTTGTATTTTTCATACTCAACACATACATAAGTATTTCAATAAAGATAGGGTTTGATTTTGATATGATATTCTATATCCCAAAGTTCTGAGATGACTACTGATGCCATATATACAGGGGTGAACATTAGCCGTGCAAGAGTAGTACTGGAATTTGGAAATTGCGCTCTGTTGTGGTCTGCGTCACTGAGCTTTTGTGCACGAAACATTTTTCTTTTTTTGGGGGGGGCGCCAGGGGTGCAAAGAGTTTGACAGGGCTCAAGGGTTGCTCAAACCAACAAATCATTTTGGGTGGACACAATGAATGGAATCACTTGTAGCGTAAAATGGGTCAATTAATTATTAAATTAAATTATTGATTTATTAATTGGAGGAGACTCAAGTTTAATATTTAAAACATTTTGAGCTCGCCTTTCGGAGCTCCACATCAGTTGTTAGATCGTTTTATCGGAATAACAGATGATAACCTCAGTAAATCAGTCATTCAAATGAAGGATGCTATACTTTAATAGTGTGTGAGTTCTTTTTTTCCAGCTTAGAGGTTAATGTAAATTGTTAAAACACACACACAGTACACAATCATGTTTTGATTACGTGCACATTTATTTTCTAATCTACTTGGGAACTTCAAAGGCAAAACTCTAACTTCTGTGATAGGAAATAGAAACAAGAACGTAAAAGGTTAAAATAAACAAAGGTAAGAAAAATCAGCTAAAGAGGAACGGTCTTAAGTGAGGTGATGGAATTTCTCTAATCAGGCAAATATGGGACCAGAAGTTAACCTAACCACTCTACACAATTGGAAGCATCAAATTGTCTGTTTAATGTCACCACCGAACCGGGAGCGCAGCAGCGCCTCTCCGCCCCCAAAGCCGGGAAAATGGACACGTCACCAACCCTCGGTCCCCCAGCCGATGAAATAAATCAGAACGCACACGTGAAGCCTTGCAGCACCCCCCGGAACTCCACTCGAGCACTCGTGCCGGACGCAGACGCGCGGGAGCCATGAAACTAACGACAGCGACAACCATAAACGCCCGAACAAAACTCCAGGAAATGTGTTTGAATCCTGCTTGAAGAAATTCAATTTCATATAATAATCATTGTCCAATTATTTAACTCATTTGCTCCCCAAAACGTATAAAAATTTTCTATTTTAAATTTTGCCATGGTCCCAAAAACATATTTATACAGGTTTTTTTAAATGTTTTTTTTTTAATGGTAGAGCATACAGAAGGCTTTGATGCAGCCTCTGACCTGAAGAGGTCGCTTAAAACAATGGTAGTTATTACAAAAAACGGCCAGGAGATGGCACCAGAGCATCAGAGATCAACCAGGGCCATGTTGCAAAAAAAAATATTTTCCCCAGTGTCTTTAACAGTTTTGTGAATAATGACGAAACTTAGCTATATTGTAATGCTAATTGCTGCAAAACGGAAACAGATAAAAATATACTTTTCTTGTGATGAAAGAAGAGACTCTGATCTTAATTTTGGTAGGTTCCATGTTCTTACAGCAATAGAAGACAATGTTCTGTGGGCATTGCAAAATCAGTCAAAATCCAGTAAAACAGCTGGGAGCAAAGGCGGTTGCTTCAGTGAAAATGGCTGGGAGTGAATGAGTTAGCATCCATTATATTTACTGTCATTTCACATTCTTATTATAATAAAGCATTCCACATGCATTTAAATATTAGCATTTGACTTTCAGCATTCACACGCAATTTCTCCAGAAATTGCAGATGTCTAGTTGGAATTGGGTTTGTAGTCATATTATATGTTTGGCAAGTTTCCGATTTTGCAAAGTTTTTAAAAATAGCATCAAGATTGAGAAAAAAAATACGAATGTGTTAGAACTCTCTCACAACTAAAAAACACTGAGCATTGGCTTTTTTAGGGAAATAGGGACAGCATTTATGCAAATATGAGCTCCGTGTGCACCAGTTTTTATTCAGAATGAATTCTGATTCCTCAACATAAGCACAGTGGTGCCAAGAAAACTGGCTGGTATGAATTTGACAGTGAGGTTGCGCGTACGCTCAACTTGTGCGCAGAGTAATGAACATTTTCTGCACATTCATTAGTGAATGAGGCACATTATATCAAAGTTGGCAACA
Source organism: Leptonotus elevatus (assembly GCF_054856555.1). NCBI lineage: Eukaryota > Metazoa > Chordata > Actinopteri > Syngnathiformes > Syngnathidae > Leptonotus > Leptonotus elevatus. The sequence goes on from NC_141252.1 coordinate 22,183,546, forward strand.
ATAAAGACATGCACATCAAAATTAAGAGTGCAACTGTACATTTTATTTTGACTTTATAGAGCAGACCCAAACTTTATTGAGCCAAGGCACATATTTCACTTTGGGAAAACACATCTCACAGAACACCACCTAGCCAAACGATTCACAAAACAATAGATACACAGTTTTATTATGCTTGGTTGGCATAGATACATTCACAAAACAGTTTAAAATGAACTTTTTTGTCAAAATAATTGACATTGGATAATTTCCCGCAACACACCTGATGTATCTCACGGCACACTTATGTGCCATGGCACACTGGTTGGAAATCACTGTCATAGTGGATCGCTCAGAGATTGTGAACCGGCCAGATGTGTTGGCTGTGATATCCAAACAGCAACAGAGGTTGCTCATTTCAGAACTACACCATAACATTTTATGTGCACCCCTACATATGTAACATACACTATGTATTACACAAACCGTAGATAGCATATCTTTGCAGCCATTTACTGTTTAATAATTTGCAATATTTTTCTGTGTGTTTGTTCCTTGCAGAGTTTATTTTGTGCCTTGATGCATCAGATTCCTTTCTGAAAGATCGAGTGATTAACCTCCCTGAGAAGTTGGTGCAGGAACACAAGTACGAGCAAGAGCACTTCCTGCAAATTTTAGCCAAATACAGAGACAAAAACATGGAAGAAGAAAGTGTTGTCAGTTACTTTGAGGAGTTCGACATCAACCCTTTATTAATTGGTAACAGCCTTTCAGAAACATTTTGAGCCATGCACTGCTGTGAACACTTTCGGCTTTTTGTAGTTACCTAGCCACTGGTTAGCTGCCATATGCTCGTCAGTAATCAGAGTGCATATAGTGTTTATAATAATGTTACTTGAAACATTGTTGTACAGCTAATAACGATTTTGTTATGACTGTCAGAACTCTCTGAAACATGGACCCCAAAAAGCAGAGGTACAACAAAGAAGGGAGCATGCACATTAACACAAGTAAAAACAACAAAACAATACATTAAAAACAATCAAACAAACATAAAAAAATTAAAGACGGAAGGTCAACGTGGTTACGTAAAAAAGAATAACTACCAAGGAAAAGAGGTGGGTAAACCTCAACAAATACAAAACTGCAAACAAAACAAAAACCGACATACGGAATCAAATCTACAACAACTGCTCACTGCTATAAGTGGAAAAATAATAAGTGCTGTAATTCCCCTTATTTAACTGTCCCCATGTAAATTAGGTGGTGGGTGACAGCAGATTATTAAGTTAGTTAATAAATAGATACATTTAATTAATACAGTACTAGACTTTACACCGATCAGATTGGCTGGATCAGGATCAGACAATATTTATTTCATTTTATACAAAAAGAAAGATCAGCTGTAACGTCTTCATTTGCCCGATCGATCAATTATGTAATTGATCAGCGCCACAAAATAAGACATTAAATGTTATGTTTAATGTTTATTGGCATTTTTTAAATATATTTTTTTAATGTATCTATTTATTCCCATGCATTTCAAGTGACGTCAATTATATGTGGGTTATCGCCAGTTCATATCGTCCGCAATTGGTGGCGGTCTACTGTAGAGTAAATATAAAAGTTTTTTAAAGATATTGCTCCATCTTCTGATCGAATCGGTGATCTATTTTTTTTTCGAACTCGTTGATAGTCGATCGGCTGAAAAATCCTGATTGTGTGAGGCCTAATTAATACATTTGATCATCTGACCAGCAGTCAGGCCATTCTTGTTCAGTGCAATTATTGCTGACATCGCTGGCAACGAGTGAATCAGAAGCGCTAACGTTACTGTTGCTGGCTGCTCATTACTAGTTTATCAATGGGATACTTGAGTAAATTAAATTGACTGTATTACATACTGACTTACTTACTTACTTACTAACCTCCTCTCACCTTTGTTATGAATTAGATGCCAGTCACTTCAGTGGTTATGAAAATATAAGGTCACGTGTACTCTGCGGAAGTCAAAATTCAAAATGGTGTGGTGTTTAAACCACTTAACAAAATTAAACCAAGGTTTTGCGTTGTCCGGCACAAACTAAAAATATTTTTTGCATGTGAAGCACTTTTTCAACCTTCCTGTCATATTCAGTACTTGCAGAGGCCAAAAAAGTGGAGATGCAAAGACCAGGGTCGTGTAGAACAGCAAGCCAGTGCTAAGGACTCAGCAACAGGTGGCCACTGATGTTCAATCACATGCTAGTGTTACTTTCGTTAACGAAAACTAAACAAAAATAATTTCGTCAACACACATTTTTCACCAGATTAAAACTAGACTAGACAAGACTAAAACCCTTGTCTAACTAAACAATAACTTGGACTAAATCAGTATGCATTTTCGTCGACTGATGAAGACGAGACGAAAATGTACTTCACTTAATAAAAACTGGACTAAAATCTATGGACATTTTTTTTTTCTTTTGAGAGAGCTCAGTATTGTTCATTCGGTAATCTTACTGATTCAACATGTCATCATCATTGCTCTCTCTTTTTTTTTTTTTTTTTTGCGCGTGAGTATGGGCTTGCATGTGCATGTGTGCATACGTGCGTGTGTGTGAGTTTGTGCTCATTAATTCACCTGAAACCTATTAAAAATCCCATATCTATCACCTAAGACAAATACTTCAGAATCCCAGAGTCGTGAAGACCCGATGAGTGATCAAGGAAAAGAGAGAAAAGTGAAATCCAGCACCGATCAGACACCACCTACTACACACAGGTTTACAAACCAGAATTTTTCACCAACCCCAGAAGCATATAATTTCCAACAAATTAGAGAGACCTCAAGAGACCAAAGGAAAGACTAAAGAAAGGAAAGAAGGATAGATGAAACAGAGTGAGATCCACAGACATCAGCCTTCACCGATTCAGCGACCAGAGGAAAAAGCAGATTGTGTTTGAATTTCTGTAGATGCTGGTGTGGTGGATCTGGCATGCATGAAAAACCTTCACCAAAGAGGGGAGCTGTCGACCCCGGTCAGATCTAATTGGCCAAATCTATGGACATTTTAGTTCATGAACAAAAACTAGATGAATATTGTATGATTTTGTAACATCTTGTCTCTGCTAATCTGTCACGTCTGTGACACTGTCATGTGACACACAGTGACACACCCGCTTTCAAATCTGCAGCTAGCAAGTGCAACATGCACAAACACATGGGGCAGACAGGAGGTGGATTCACAGACTTGCTCGCTCATCGCTGTCAGCCAATCAGTTGACAGTGAAGACACGGCGTGAGTGAGTGAGTGAGTTGGATAAGACAACCAGCCTATTTGTTTGTCCAGTCATGTTGAGACAGAGCAAATTGAAACATGGTGGCAGCTGTTCGTTTAGAGCTGTCTGAGTAGAGCAAGAGAAGCTAAGCGGCGCTTGCATAGCATCGCGCTACGAGGAGCTAAGCAGCGCCAGCATAACGTCACGCAACCGTTGGTGAGAGTTTGGATCAAGAGGAAAGTACACGTGCCGGAGGTAAGAAAATTGATGGACTAAAACCGCATCGACAGATGGATACTGCAAATCTTGCCAAGTTATGGAAAACTTGGAAGGAAAAATTTACGCTGTACATCGAGTTAGCCATGCCGGACGCGGAGGAAAAGGCATGTGTTAAGCTTTTCTACTACCTCATTGGGGAACAGGGTAGAGAGCTCTGTGCAATATTATTAGGCTCAGAAGCAAGAGTGACTGTTTACTGTTTGATGCAAAAGCTAGATCAACATTGTAACCCAAGGGCGAATGAAACCGTGGAAAGATCCACATTTTTTGCACGCAATCAAGGTCCAGGAGAATCTAACGACAATTATGTGACTGACTTGAGGACGCTAGCAAGTACATGCAATTTTGAGCAGCTGAAACATTCGCTAATAAGGGACAGCTCAAGGCAAACGTTTTTACTGAGTGTGATGTAAAGCATGGCTTCTGGCATGTGAAGCTAGATGAAGAGTTGACATACTTGACTACATTTGCAACTCCTTTGGTCGATTTAGCTGGCTGTGAATGCCAATGGATATCAGTCCAGCACCGGAAGTTTTTCAATGGAGATGACATCCTAATCACTGGCAAAGTTGACACAAAAAAGGATGCAATCAAAGATCACGACAAAAACGTGATACTTTTTCTGAGGAGATGCAGAGACAGAAAAACATTAAGCTAAATGCAGATAAACTCAAACTCAGGAAATGAGAGGTCCCTTATATTGGTCATTTGCTGACAGCGGAGGGCCTCAAGATTGACCCAGAAAAAGTGCGAGCGGTCGCTGAAATGCCGGCACAGACAAATGTGAAAGGTGTTCAAAGACTGGTGGGACTCGTGAACTATTTGTCAAAATTTTACGAGCACCTATCAGACAACTGTGAGACACGATACAAGATAGCTCACACACAAGGAGACTCTATAGGAATGGATATATGTGCAAGAACAAACGTTTAAAAGAATCAAAGACAAGATCACGCAAGTGCCAATATTGAAATACTACAGCCCAGAACAAGAGTTAACACTACAGTATGATACAAGTGAAACAGGGCTGGGAGCAGCTTTAACCAGTTGCATATGCGAGTCGTGCATTGACAATGACGGAAAGAGGGTATGCACAAATTGAAAAAGAATGTCTAGCAATAGTGTTCGGCATGGAAAAATGTCATTAATATACCTACGGCCGACTAGTCAGAGTTTAGTCAGACCACAAGCCTTTGGAGAACATCATCAAAAAGCCACTGATAAAAAACTCCAACGCATGCTGCTGAGATTACAAAAATGTAATCTGAACATCATATATGTTTCTGGACGCGACATGCTGCTTGCCGACACATTGAGTAGAGCTTACCTGCAAAACGCCGACAAAAGTCAGACCAAGCTGTAAACCGAATGTGTCAACATGGTGGATTATGGGCCAGTCTGCGCCGAAAGGAATACAGTATCCGCACAGCAACAGAGTCAGACCCAAAACTCCAGACTCTGATCAGAACTATCCAACAAGGGTGGCCAAAAGTAAAAAAAAGATGTGCCTGTTGAGATAACTAATTTTTACTCGTTACAGAATGAGCTGAGCACCCAAAATGGATTTCTTTTCAGGGGCGAGAAAGTTGTGATCCCGGATTCATTCCAAAAGGACATCACACAGCGGATTTCACTCTTCTCACTTGGGAACAGAGGGATGCCTCAGGAGAGCAACAGACTGTTTATTGGCAAGGTATGAACGATCATATCAAAAAAACATGTTACCAAATGTGACACAACAGAAAGAGACACTACAGCCACGTGGGATCAATACGAGACCGTGGGCTAAAGTCGGAACTGACTTGTTCACCTCTGATGACAAAGATTACTTACTGACTGTCGATTATTATTCCAAATTTTTTGAGGTGGACTACTTACCCGATGCAAAGTCAATCACAGTCATTCGCAAGCTGAAAGCTCATTTTGCACGTCAGGGTATTCCGGATATTGTCTTTTCAGACAATGGACCCCAATTCACTTCTGCGGAGTTTACGAATTCCAATCGCATATGGGAGTTCAAGCAAGAAACCTCTTCTCCGTGCTATCCGCAGAGTAATGGTAAAGCTCGGAGCAATTTGTGTTCAGTGTTTTTGTCCCTCAGCAAGAGGTGATTTTGTGTTTGTAAATAAACTGCAGCCGTTGAGGCCAACCTACTCCCTGCTCCTGGGTCCTCCCTTCCTCGTTGTGTCAGTACACTTCAGCCAGAATGGACCCATCTGGAAGCCGCGCTGTGGAATCAGGAGGCACGCCTGCCACGCCAGGAGGAGTTCCAGCACGCCATGGCCACCCAAATGGGAGAGATTTCCGGGCAAGTACAGGAACTGGTAAGTCATCTGTGTAGCTCCACTGTACCCACCGCACAATCAGAACCACCGGCTGGACCCGTCGCTCCGACTTCCTCGCTTGCCGGACTGGGCCTGAGGCTGGCTTCCCCGGAACACTACTCCGGAGAGCCCAGACAATGTCGGGCCTTCCTGACCGACTGCGATATCCACTTTGAACATTCCCCATATGTCTTCCGCAAGGATCGTTCCCGCGTGGCTTTCATGATTTCCCACCTGACCAGACGAACCAGGGCATGGGCCACCGCGGAATGGGCAAGGGACTCTCCGACCTGCCAGACCGCCTCCGACTTTCGTGCAGCCCTCCGCCGGGTCTTTGAGAACGGATCGAGAGAAGGCTCGAGAGCTGAGCAATCTTCGGCAAGACAAGGAGCCCATCAGTGACTATGCCATGCGGTTTTGCACCCTGGCAGCCAAAAGTGGCTGGAACGGGATGGCTCTTTACGATAATTTTTTTGAAGGGCCTTACCATGCAGATTGAAGAAGAAGGACCCAAGGAAGCAATGACAAACCCATGCAGCTAGGCCGAGCCTTACTGACACCGGAGGAACGACAACGCCGCCGCCTGAAAGGCTATTACTGCGGTGGTCACCTGCCCCGCCAAGCAAGCCTTTCCAGTGAGTGCACGTTTCCCCGAACAAGTCAAAGCTCGAAAACTCCCGCCTGTCACGATCACTCACCATGCAGTCACCACAGATCTGCCAGCCCTCATGGACTCAGGGGCCGACGAAAGTCTCATGGACTGGGAACTGGTGAAACAGTTACAAGAACACAACAATACAAGCCAGGGCACTCAACGGCAGGGTATTATTTGACATTTCCCATCTCACAGAGCCTCTCGAAGTGCATGTAGGACAACACACAGAACGCCTTCGATTCCATATTTTCCGATCTCCGTCTCAAACCTTGGTTCTGCGACATCCCTGGTTGTGTTTGCACAACCTACGCATAAACTGGCGCTCTGAACACATCATGACTTGGGGAGAAGACTGCATGGATCATGAACTGGACCAGCCGGTGGCACGTGCACCCTCTCCTGCAGTGAACCATGTGTCTCTCGCTTCTACCACAGATGACGAATATCCAGACCTGAACACAGTTCCCTCCTGCTATCATCCCCTCCGTAATGTCTTCAGCAAAACCAATGCCATGGCTCTTCCTCCACATTGACACTATGACTGCTCCCTTGACCTGATCCCCAGGTCTAACATTCCCAAGGGTAGATTTTAATCCGTCTCGGGGCCTGAACGCAAAGCCCTGAATGACTATATTGACGCATCCTTGAAAACCGGACTCATACGGCCGTCCTTATCTCCAGTGGGGGCCGGATTCTTCTTTGTAGACAAGAAGGACGGCTCCCTACGACCATGTGTCGACTACAGCCCACTGAATATCACCATCAAGAACCGCTACCTCTACCCCTGATATCATCCGTTTTCGAGCAACTGCAACTAGCCAAAATCTTCACAAAGCTGGACCTCCGGAATGCCTACCATCTCGTCCGGATTAAAGAGGGAGACAAGTGTAAAACCGGTTTCAACACTCCCCGAGGCCACTACTAGTATCTAGTCATGCCTTTTGGTCTCACCAGCGCTCCCGCTGTTTTCCAGGCCATGATAAATGACGTACTAAAAGATTTTAATGATTACTTCGTGTATGTATATACCTGGATGACTTTTTGATATACTCCCCAGACCTGGCGACCCACTGGCAGCACGTGACGCAAGTCCTTCAACGATTACTAGATCACAATCTGTACGTGAAGGCAGAGAAGAGTCTCTTCCACGTGAACACCATCTCATTCTTGGGCTTTGTGGTATCACCAGGAAGGGTAGAGATGGGGCCTGGCAAGATCAGCGCAGTAAGGGATTGGCCCACGCCGGAATCTCAGAAGAAAGTCCCAATGGTTCCTGGGTTTCACCAATTTTTACCGTTGCTTTAACCGGAACTTCAGCTCCATCGCCGCCCCATTGCATGCCTTGACCTCTCCACAGGTGTGATTCCGCTGGACCCCTGAGGCTTTCAATGCTCTCAAGCAATGTTTCACCGAGGCCCTGATACTCAAGGTTCCGGACCCCAAGTGCCAGTTTGTGGTGGAGGTGGACACCTCCAATGTCAGAAATGGGGCCGTTCTATCGCAATGCTGACAGGAGGATGGCAAGGTCCATCCCTGCGCATTTCTGTCCTGGCGGCTCGCCAAGGCCGAGCACAACTACTGCGTTGGTGACCATGAACTCCTGGCGGTAAAAGTAGCACTCGAAGAGCGGCGGCAGTGGCTTGAGGGGGCAGAACAACCCTTTGTGATTTGGACCAATCACCGAAACTTGGAGTATCTGTGCAAGGCCAAACGACTCAATCCCCGACAGGCCAGGTTTCACCTGTTTTTTAACCGATCTTCGTTCTCTCTGACCTACAGGCCGGGGAGCCAGAATACCAAGGCAGATGCCCTGTCACGTATCCATGACCCCGAGCCCACTGAGACCAAAGCAGAACCCAATCTTCCCTGGAACTGTGTGGTGGGAGCCGTAGGATGAAAAGTCGAGGACGACGTTAAGGAGGCCCTCAAGGACTCGAACCCTCCCGAGAATTGCCCACCACGTCGTCTCTATATACCGGAGGGGCTGCAGCCACAGGTAATCCACTGGGCACATACCTCACATCTGTCCTGTCACCCTGGCCACAGGACTTTGTTCTTCATTGCCCGGAGAGTCTGGTGGTCGGCAATGGAGGCATCGGTACGTGAATATGTGAAAGCCTGCCCAGTATGTGCCCAGAGCAAGGCGTCCACACGACCACGGATGGGTCACCTTCAGCTTCTCACCATTCTTTCCAGACCCTGGGCCGACATTTCCCTGGACTTTGTTACTGGATTCTGAGCCTCCCACAGTAAAACCACCATACTTACAGTTGTAGACCGATTCTCGAAAATGGCATGATTCCTCCCCCTAGACAAGCTACCATCAGCCAAGAAAACCGCTGAGATCATGATAAACCCGACATGTATTCCGGGTCCATGGATTTCCTCGCCACATCGTATCAGACCGTGGACCACAGTTTGTCTCACGATTCTGTAGGGAGTTCTGTAGGGCACTAGGAGCCAAGGCCAATCTAACCTCCGGTTACCATCCAGAGGCAAATGGACAAGCTGAACGCCTCAACCAGCAGCTTGAGACTGGACTCCAATGCCTGGTGTCTCAAAACCCAGCAACCTGGAGCAAGCACCTGGTATGGGTCAACCTCGCTCATAACTCTTTGCCCACATCCGCAACAGGTTTTTCGCCCTTCAAGTGTGTCCACGGTTACGACCCTGCCTTCCGCCCACGCCATGATCCGCCGTTGTCGCCAAATCTGGTCGGCGGCCCGACTGGCTCTCCAGCGCCAGGGTGACAGAGTGAAGAGGGCCGCGGACCGGAAAAGGAGACCTGCGCCCTACTACCGGCCAGGTCACCGAGTCTGGCTGTCTGCAAAGAACCTATGCCTCAATGTACCATGCCCAAAACTGGCCCCAAGATTCGTGGGGCCCTACCCGATATCCAAGTCCACAGGTCCTTCTGCCGTACGCCTTCGTCTGCCTTGATCCCTCAGTATCCACCCCATGTTCCACGTCAGTCAGGTGAAGCCGGTCCAGGACAGCAGCTGTGCTGCTCTAATTTTGTCTATCCATTTCGGGTTTTATTTTGAAAGTACTAACCACCACTTTCACTTCAGGTCACTTGCCCTTCCTCCTGCGCTGCTCAGTTACTGATTGCATCCACCTGTCTCCAATTACCCACCTAATATATGGACTGCTTCAGCCAACGGCCAGTGCTGAAGTGTCACACCCCGTGCATGAAACCGTTCTCACAGCCCTTGATCCACAGCCCTTGTTTGCCTTGCCTTATTCTTGTGCCTTGTTTTTGTGCCTTTTTCCCTCCTGAGTGGAGCGCCTTTAATTGTTCTTTTTTTTTGAGTGCCCTGTTTCTTCCCCAGTTCGGAGCAATTAGTGTTCAGCGATTTTGTCCCTCTGCAAGAGGGGATTTTGTGTTTGTAAATAAACTGCTGCCGTTGAGGCCAACCTACTCCCTGCGCCTGGGTCCTCCTTTAGTTTCTTTTCAGTGAACACAATTTTTTTATGGGATACTATAATACAAAATACTCTCACAAATGTGGGCTATTGATTGCAAACAAGATTTGTTAATTAGTACACAAAAAAGTAGTTTTCTTAACAAATGTGTTAAGAACATTTTGCACAAATCTCCGAGAAAAAGACTGACAACTTGTTAATTCGCTGCCAGTTGTTTACATCATGCAACGCGTTCTGCGTAATGATGTAGCATGGTAACTCGCTTTCTGCTGAGCAATGCAAAACGGGTATGATGAGAGGTAAACTGCGTAGCGTTCCTAAAGAAACAGCATGCGATCGAGTGCACGGCGTAGGGGAGAGTGACTCCTAAATTCACCTATCGCGGGTTGGCGTGGAACATAATACCCATGAAAAGTGAGGGAACACTGTACTTCCAGCCCCCATCTATTCTCCTCTTCCCCCTCCTTCTCCTTCCATGAGCTCCATGAACGAGGAAAATAAAAGTCATTTGAAGGCAATTATCGCTCGTTAAAATCGTCAAAACTGTTATCGGCCCATTCCTAGCACTTAACACTAGAGTCGCCATTTGAAGCTAATCAAGCCGCACGTGGCTCGCAAGCCACGCAATGAGGTTGACTGCAGTTTACAAATATTGGCAGAAACACCAATATTGAACTTTGGAGTGAATCTGCAAATAATATTACATTTGAAGGTTCAAATATAAAGAAACCAAAAATACAATTTGCTATCAAGACTGATTCTTGATCTTGGCTAACAGTCATTTCCTTGTAACTACTCTGATTTAGTGTGGCTTTTGTTAATCTTTACAGAGATTACCAGTCTCAATACACCTGACAACCAATTGGTAATGCATACAATCTGTGAAAGAGTGGGTAAACCCAGAAACTACAGCCAGTGCAACCAGAATGCACAAGAAGAGGGGAGTAAGCCAATAGAGACCGTTGAGAAGGCAAAGAGAGAGCAGAAGGAGGTTGAAGAGGCCAGGCAGAGATCTGCACATTGGGAGATGTGGGTATGACACTTTTCTTTACATTTGTACTGCAAAAACTGAAATCTTAAAATATAATTTCTTAAATGTAATCTAAATGTGGTTATTTTGCTCTGACAAGTTATTTTTTTAACTTAAAATAAAGTTATCAGACAAGCTCATTCTGCTTATTTTAAGTTTATTATCACTTAATTGTCTAATCAAGCAGTCTTGGCAGAGAGAATATTACGATTCCCTTCCTTTCAAAATTTGATGACATTCCTAATTAGATTGGGGGGGGGTCATCTGGGATCATGACCCCTCCCTGATGGAGATGTATGACCCTTAATGAGCTCCAGATGTCACTTAATTGAGATGTATGACCCTTAATGAGGCCATAAATGTGTCCTAATGGAGATTTATTACCCTTAATGAGTTTCAGGTGTCCTTTAATTAAGATTTATGACCCTCAAATGTGCGTGTGTATTCATTAGTTCACCTAAAACCTATTAAAAAATCCCATACCGTTCACTTAAACCGAACACTTCAGAATCCAGCCAGAGTCGTGAGGCCGTCAGGAGACCCGAGGAAGGACCAAAAAAAGAAAGGAAAGGGAAATCCAGCACCGACCAGACACCACCCACCACCCACCGGGCCACCAACCAGAGTCCTTCACCAACCCCAGAAACATCTCAATTCCAACAAATCAGGGAGACCTCAAGAGACCAAAGGAGAGACTGAGGAAAGGAAGGAAGGACAGACGAAACAGAGTGACATCCACAGATACCAGCCTCCACCAATTCAACGACCAGAGGGAGAAGCAGATTGTGTCTGAGTTTCGATAGATGCTGGTGTGGTGGATCTGGCATGCATGAAAATCTCCACCAAAGAGGGGAGCCGTCGACCCCTGCCAGGACAGAGCAAGCGCAACACATCAGGGCCCCCCAGGCCACGGCAGCGCCAAGGGACAACCCCCGGGCCCCGCAGGGGCCACCGGCCGGAGAGCAAACCCAGGAGCAGGAGCGCCCCCCACCCCAACACGGCCCGCGCCCCCAACCCAACGCAGCAGGACGGGGCACTGCAGGCCCGCCAGGCACCCCACCGGTCCACAGCCCCCGCTCCCCCCACAACCCCCCGCCCCCCATCCACCCCAACCCAGCCCAGCTGCCCCCAAACCCCCAGACACCCCCCCACCCCCAGCACTCTCAACCAAGCCGCCAGACCCCGACCCCCAGACCCAGGCATCGGTGCCGAAGAGGGGCCGGACAGCGGAGCGGAGAGGGCGCCCGCGCCCACCCCGCCTCCCGCCGCGTGGAGGGATGGAACACCGGGGGCAGAAGGGGAGATGAGGGCACCGGGGGACGGGCGGCACCCCCGAACCCCAGGCCCAGCAGGGAAAGGCCCCCGGTCGTCACTCCAGCGTTCTTAGTGAAAGCTAACCCTGTTACTGAGTTCGCCAGCTCGCCGACTGGCAAACTCTACCCCGACACCTTGAATGTGACCCCACCCAGTGTATATACAAGTGTGTGTGTGTGGTGCATTAAAATTGGGAGCAGGTGAGCCGGAGCAGAGGGAAATTATATCCATTCGCTCCGATCCACCTGCCTCCCAGTCAATATAGTATAGTATAGTATAGTGAGTGTATGTGGTAAATGACGGTAACTTGATGGAAGGGTGGGGTCTTTTTCTGGCTTTAATAAAAGTTTAATTAATGCTGTATTCATGTGTGGGCGTATGTAACCATTAGTTTTAATTTATGTTACTACTCTTAAGAATAGTGGAGCAAGCAATAACCAAGTAATGCTTAAAAAAATATAGCCGGATAACCATCCGGGCCAGGTGCTCTGCCATTAGGCATACTATCTAGAACACTGTACAACTTGTTTACAGTAAGTGGCACATCTAACATATCTTTATATTCAGTAGTTAACTGAGGTATATTTAAGCTACTGAGGAATGCCTCAATATGCTCAGGGTTACGCTTGTTAGTTTCTGAGTATAGGTTGCGATAATAGTTATAAAAAATGCGATCAATTTCTTCTGGTGATTGTGTGCATTCACCAGTTGTCCCTTTAATAGCCGTTATAAGAGATTTTTCCCGATTGCGTTGAAGTTGGTTTGCAAGAAATTGACCTGATTTGTTATTATATTAAAAGTTGTTGTATCTCAATTGTTGTATTATAAACTCTGTCTTTTTAGATAGCATATCGTCTAACTGTATTTTTGTATTTTGTAAGTCAGTCCATATTTGGTTATTTGGGTTTATTCTCATCCGTCAGTTGTTTAATTTTATCTTCCAAGTATTTTTCAAATTTTTGATCCTGTTTCTTTTTATAAGATGAATATGATATAATTTTACCTCTAATTACTGCTTTCCCAGCTTCCCAGAGAAGAGATGGAGATAAGTCTGGAGAGTAATTTATTTCCAAAAAGTCTGCCTACTCTTTTCTTATAATTTTGTCAAACTGGTGAGACTGGTGCATGGTCGCTAATAATGATAGGATGTATTTTATCAGCAATAGAGTTATTTGTAAGAAAAAAATCAACTCTTGAAAAAGACCGGTGCACAGCGGAAAATAAGGTAAATTCCTTCTTATTTGGGTTTTTAAATCTCCAGCTGTCGACGAGGCCAAAATCATCCATATATTCCCCTATTACTTCAGTAGATTGTAATCGCCTTATACATGTTGTATTATTAGAACGATCTATTAATGAATTTAAGACTCCTCCAATAATAATAGTAGAGTTCGCTGCTAATTCAAACAGCTGAGAGAAAAATTCATGGAAAAAGGCCGAATCATCATTATTAGGGGCATATAAATTACAAAATGTATATATTTTATTAAATATAGTCACCTAAATAATAATGTATCGGCCCTCTGGGTCTGTTATTGTATTATTTAGATTAAAGAATACATTCTTATGAGTATACAGACTCATCTTTGTCTCCTGTTATAAGGGGCTGAGTACGCTTGGCTAAAATTCTTATCAATAAATAAATTTTCTTCAGATTTTTGTAGGTGGGTTTCTTGTAGGAGGCAAATATCTGCTTTTAATTTTAAGAGATGGTCTAAAATGTTTATTCTTTTTGCCTGTGAGCGAGCGATTTACTTCTTACTTGTATCAACTCAAGACCTGGGACAACAAGTGGGAAAAAGATCTTGACTTTTTGAAATACTATATGACGGGGGCAGGGCCTCAAATTTTGCCTTTAATATTTCCTTCATCAAAAAAAAAAGCTTAAAAACTCCTCTGTACAAGTTCCAAAAAATCCCAAGCTTCTCATTCATCTTGAAAGCCACAGCTGAAAAAACATCTATATGATAATATTCGGTTATACATGTAGCGCCACCTAGTGGTGACAAGAAATGTCATACTTTACATTTTTATCTATTGTGCCGAGCCCGTTTGAGGGATCCAGTTGAAATTGGCTGTCAGAAAAGCCTTAAGATGTTGATCATGCCCCACACCGAATATTGTAACTTTTCGCCAAAGGGTGTGGCCGTTACGGAGCCGCAAAGTCTGATGATTCACTGTGACAATATAAACTGCGTTAACTTGAACCAGATGATCCCATCTTCTCAGAAACATTTGATGAGAGTCTAGGTCTGAATACATCTACAAACGTATATTTATTTGTACTGATAGCGCCACCTACTAGCAATTTATTTAAAATTTTTAAAAAAAATTCTTTAACTTTTTTCTCCAACCACGTTAACTGGATCTACCATCAACAGGGGAAACAAATCTTGACTTTTCTAAATACTATATGACGAGGGCGGGCCATCATATTTTGTGTTTCATGTTTCCTTCGCTATGAAAGACAAAATACGTAATAACTCCCCGGTGCATGCTCCAAAAAATCTCAAACTTCACTTGTATGTTTATAGTCACGACTTGAAGGTATCTCTATGACAATAGTAAGTTATAAATATAGTGCCACCTAGCCCTTGGGTTGACAATTTTTTTATGACACATAATGTAATTTGTCCAAAATTTGTATACTCTTGTATACTATGACATTAGAACAAACCATACATATGTGCTTTTATTTATTTATTTATTTTTGATACCCTCTATGGACAATAAAAGCAATATTGTGCTTTGAGTAACTGTGATAACTATATATATATATATATGTGTGTGTGTATGTATATATATATATATATATATATATATATATATATATATATATATATATATATATATATATATATATATATACTTTTATAACAATGCCAATGGGACTCATTGCCCAAAAAAATTAGATTTTTGAGGGTCTTATCATTGACCAAAAAGCTTTACACAACAAATTAATTATATATGTAAAGGTTTATTATGCCATTTTCAACGAAATTCTGCTTCCAATGTGCCATTACCCCAACGTGCCAGTACCCCAACTTGCAAATACCCCAAAATGGCCCGGGCTGCGAGGGCCCTTTATAACTGCCCGCAGCTCTAGTTAGGGCTCGAGCAGCTACCGCTGCGAGGTCCCTATTGTTTTTCGTTCGTATTATTTATTAATATTATTATTCTCCGCAAATTCTCAAATTTTTGACTCCCGAGACATGAACAACAACTCACCATACTTTGCACACTCTTCGGGCACGGCGAAAATTTTGATATCAGGAAGTTGTCATTATGACATGGATCCATACAGGACAAAAATAAAAACCAATCCCGGCACGTTTGACCTACAGCTACGAAAATTGTCCAAGGGGATCTGGCCGGAAGACCTGCACGGTCAGCACTTCCGCATTCCAGTTGCAATGTTTACAAATGTGCAGTGTCTGAAAGGAAGTGTCACACAGGAAGTGGTGGGATACACTTCAAAGTAAAAGTGTTACACTCTAATAATGAGGAAGTGGTGTTACAGCTTTGAAAATAAAAGCGAATGCACTCGGACCACGTGGTGAACACGCATTTACTATGCTTACTAAGGGCACTTTTCCCCCGTTTGTGACCATCAGGTAGCATAACGTCCTCTGGACTTGAGCCTGGTTTTAGAGACCTCCAGCATCAGCTAATCAGAGGACCTCAGAGATCTGATTGGGGAGTGGGGATGAAAGAGCTCAGACAGATAAAAAGGGGCAAGACCATTAAGAGCCTTAAAAACAATTAAAAGAAGTTTAAAATCAATACAAAAATGGACCAGGAGACAATTGAGGGATGCTAGAACTGGCGTAATGGGATCATGCTTACATTAATCAGAAAGCAAACGAGCAGCAGCATTCTGGATAAGCTGGGGGCGAATAATAGAGACCTTATCCAATCCAATATAGAGGAAGTTGCAGTACTCTTGCCTTGAGGTAATAAAAGCGTCGTTTTTTTTCCCAAATCCACCTTGGAAAAAAAATAACCACTTTGTCTTAGCCAACAGTCATAGTCTATTTTTGACACCAGCATTAATTTGGTGATTGTAACATGACTGTCCAAAACTTTGTTAGTTGCTTTTTCATTTCCGCTAGTTCGTCGTCGCCCATGATGACAACTGGAGGCAGTTTCACTGGTGCCCAAAAAAAGAAAGATGTTGATATTCTTGGATCAGTGACATTGCTTTTTTGCAGTCCTCTATTGCTTTCTGCACCACTCCTCTATGTAAAGACAAAACAAACAAAAAGAAAAAAAAATAGTTGACAATAACAAAATGCCATAGCTTTTCCTATGTCTAATATAGGCAATATATATAAGGGCAACCTTTATGGTGAAGACACTCTTTTTCTTCTCTTCCTTTCTTTGTTTCTTCTTCTTTTTTATGTTGGCTCTCTTCTTTAAAAAAAATATAATAAAAATTTTTAAGTCAGGAGCATCAAAGTTATAACAAACTACTAACCTAGAACTACCAAGGTTGTGGCGAGCGTTCTTGTACGGACAAGACTTCTCACTCACACCCAGTCAAGGGAACACATCATTCCCATTCTCCAACAGCTTCACTGGTTCCCAAACAGCACTGCGTCCCTCCATAACATGGCTCCTCCTTACCTTGCTGATCTCCTCTGACGCCACTGTCCCACCCGGTCCCTTCATTCTTCCGACTCCACCCTTCTTTACACCCATTATTCTCACAAAGAACCGTACCTTGGGTGACAGAGCCTTCACTGCTGCTGCTCCCACCCTTTGGAATGCACTGCCACAATCCATTAGGAACGCAGACTCACTGGAAAACTTAAAAACCCTCCTCAAAACATATCTGTTCAAACTGGCCTTTCTTTAATCTAGTTTTCTTTTACTATTGTTTCTGTTGTCACCTATATTCTCTGCTGTGTAAAGCGTCTTAGAGCGTCCAAATAAGCACTATATAAATTTGATGAATTATTATTATTATTATTATTATGTCGAGCTACACGCTTAACAGCTGTAAGGTATGGAGAGCCTTGTGGAAGACATTGAAGATGTGTACCCTTTTGTTGGCATGACAGTCGGGAGGCTTGTGCTGGGGTATTGAGCATTCATGCTGAAAAAAAGTAGCGTCTGAGCAAACCAGAGTAAGAGAGGATGACCTATCCATGACCTGTGAGGCCAGGTCACGGGTGAAAGCTTACCTAGCGGCATCCAACGATGCCATGGTTCGATTGAGGCCGGACATCGCTCTCCGCGGCCGGCTTCCTGGTGGGGTAGATCCTGTCAGTGGCGTCTGGGGACCGATTTAAAATTCAAAATGACTGGAAATAGTCTATAAACGACACATGCAACGTTCACTCAAGATGAACTGATGGAAACGTGTTCATTACCACTCAATCCCGAGGTTATTACAACTGTGCTAGAGTTGAAGGTAAATATACCCGCAGATGCGACAGCTGTTTTTTGATTTTATTTTATTTTTTAAATATTGAAGGTTATAATAATAAACTATAACTTTGTGTGAACGCCACAGGTGTAAGCTCTGAAATGTGTTTGGAATTATGTTTCTATCTGCTTCAGGAGCTTAGATATCAATTATTTAGTAGGCATTGACAATATTGTTGAATATCCAGAAAAACTTCAAGTTTTTGGGGGTGATTCTAAAGTCACCCATAGGTTTTAGAGGCATGTTTTGTCAGGCGATTTATTCCTTAATGGGTTAAAATAAACATTGAGATAAGAGAAGTTTAAAAAATATATATATATTAATTACATTAAAAACCAACCTCTGAAGTATTGGCCAACTGGTGCTTTTTAAGTCGGAATACATCGCAGAAATGATTTGAACACGATTGCCCAGTGTGTGAATAATTTGCCATATTTGAAATGAGAAAATATATAAATACAAATAAATATAACACTTGTAACAAACACAAAGTATTGATATTCTTCTCCTTAACAACTTGCATGAATGGTCGGTTACACACCATACATGAGTGGTGTGGAAAAGTGTGGGGGGGGGAACAATACATTAGCAGCACCTGCTTTACTAGTTTTGCACACTATTTTGTCTTTAATGCAGCTTCAGATTGTCATTATGAATGTGAAGGGTTGAATCAAGGGGTAAGCTAATAAGTGATTACATTGGTTACTATATTCATGTATGGCAATGGTGTCCAAACTCGGTCCTCGAGGGCCGAAGTCTTGCCGGTTTTGGACGTTTCCCTGCTCCAACTCACCTGTTCCAATGAACAGGTGAGTTATCAGGCTTATGCAGAGCTTGCTGATGAGCTTCAGCTGTGTTGAACTTGGAGAAGAGAAACATCCCAAACCTGCAGGACTCCGACCCTTGAGGACCGAGTTTGGATACCACTGCCATACGTGAATATGGAAACCCAATCACTTACTAGCTTATCCCTTGATTCAACCCTTCACATTCATAATGACAAGCAGAAGCTGTGTTGTTAAAGAAAAAATAGTGTGCAAAACTAGTAAAGCAGGTGCTACTTTTCAAGATTATTGTGTAAATGCAACATTCAAAACTATTACTACTTAGCGGAACAACACATGTCCAGGTTTCCAAATAAGAATGCCACAGGCATCTCGGTAGTAGATGTCATTCTAATAAACAGAAACAGTTAAATGAAAAAAAAAAGTCTACATAAATATGAGATGTTGTGTAAAAGAACAAAAATTTATATATGGCATTGAAATTCAGATATGTCACACTTATAGTCATGAGAACTTTGAATACGATTATGGCATAATATTCACAATATATAGCACTTACAGGTAAAATTTTGGAATGGGTCACATGATGTTGGACGTCTCCGGTCAGAACAACATAGGTCAGCAACAAATATGGTCGTTCCCTGTGTAATGTATTGCAGAAAATATATCAAGCACTCAATTACATAAAGTATCAGATGAATCACATTTTGAGAATTTATTTTATGTGGGGGGGTTTCACCTACGATTGAGCAATCTCTTGAATACGCTCTAAGCAAGCATTTCCTATCTGCAAATTGAATAAAAAACATAAATTGTCCAGGTTGACTGCATAAAATACTCGTAATCTAAAGACATCTACAGCAGCTGTACGTGACCAACAGTTTATTCCATTCATTGTCCAGCCCAAGACCCCAGAAGTCAGCACGCGTCAAGGTAGCTTTGTTATGGACATCAGGCCTATAACGCGTCATGATCTACACCTACATAAGATGTCCAATGTTACATTGGGTAATGTTACAGAGACGACACCATGGAATTGACACGGACAATAAATAACGCGGGTAACCGTAACTAAAGTTTTTTATATTATTTAAAAAGATACAACATCATAAACTCGAAACTATTTGTAGCCCGCCTTCTACCCAGCCTCCGGAACGAAAACAACATCCTAGGGTTACTCAAACATAAACAGTCATTTTATAATTTGCTTGATTATGCATGCCTGTAACCCTCTTAAGAAGCGATTTGGAAAATTGATGGATGGATAATGTAAAGACAACAATAAGTTTAAATATGTTGAAGTTTGCAGATAACTAATCGTCACTTACCGTTGACGTCATAGTAAAATGAAAGTTGTGTAAGTTCTCGCCGGGTCGCTTCTGCGAAGACTTTGGACGTCAACGTGAGACGTTTCGGAGGGGAGGGGGGTAACTCACCCTTTTTTGTCGATGAGAAAACCCCGCCCTTTCCTTTCAGACAGTGCAACCGTGCAACTGAAAAGCGGAAATGCTGACAGTGCAGGTTTTCCGGCCAGATACCTCTCAAATTGTCAGGCACATGTAGCACTCCAAGACATACAAAAAAGTCCATTACGGCCATATCCTAAAATGTACAGTAAAAGAGCTATGAATTTGTGTCCAATTTTGCACATTCACAGAGGTCATACATTTGACCCCTTTGCCTAGACGATACATTCAATTGAGTTCAAACTTGGTCTGTATCATCTCAAGACCTGGGACAACAACTGGGGAAAAAATCTTGAGTTTTCAAAATACTATATGACGGGGGCGGGGCCTCAAACTTTGCATTTCATATTTGCTTCGTCACAAAGGAGAAAATGTTTAATAACTCCCCCATATATGCTCCAAAAAATCCCAAACTTCTCATGTATGTTAATAGTCCCGAACTGAAGGCATCTATATGATAATATTCAGTTATATCTACATCACCACCTAGTGAAATTTTTTACATTTTCATCTACTGCAGCGAGTCCGTTAAAAAGGATCCAGTTGAAAATTTGTCACAGAACACTTACACTTAACAAATATTGTGACTTTTCGGCAACGGGCGTGGCCATGACGGTGCTGCAAAGTCTGATGATTCACCGTGACAATAAAAGCTGCTTTAACTTAAGCCTGATGATCCTATCTTCTCCAAATTTCACACATTTGATGAGAGTCCAGTCCTGAAGACATCTACTAACTTATATTTCATCGTACTAATAATAATACCTAATGCCAATTTTTTTTTCCTTCGACGTTCTTTTCCAACCACGTTAACTGGATCTACCTCATATTTGCTCAGAAGAGTGTTTAGGCCTTCATGATGTCACAACACGAAATTTGTGAGTTTTCGCGAATTGCTCTGGGTGTGGCAAGGCACTGTTTGCCAAGAATACAACACCAATGTTGAGGGCTTAAACATGCACAGAAACTCATAAAACTTTGTACACACATCTGGCCTGGCAAAATTAGCAATATTTTATCATGTATTTTACGATTTTTACAAAAAATGTCTCACTAGTGCCCTACAATTTTTTAACGAAGCAGCCTCGGTTGTACTTTTACGCAAGATCTACGAAAATGTTTGGGTATATGAGGGAGCCTAAGACCTTACATTTTTTTTCTTTGAGCCATATGCTAAAATGAACAGGAAATAAGCTACGAATTTTTGAGTGTACAATTTTTGCAGATTTTTGCTCATTTACAGGGGGCATTCTTTTGCCCATTTCTCCTACACGTTTGATCCGATTGACTTCAAACTTGGCCTAGACCATGTCTAGACCTGGCCCATCAACAGGGGGGAAAATTTACTTTTACAAATACTATTTGTGGGGGCGGGGTATCATATTTTATGTTTCATATTTCCTTCGCCATGAAAGACGAAATGCTAAATAACTCGGTACATGCTCCAAAAAATCCCAAACTTTACTTGTATGTTTATAGTCACTACCTGAAGTTATCCCTATGACAATAGTCAGTTATAAATATAGCGCCATCTAGCCCTTGGGTCGACCCCCCAAAAAATTACGACACATAAGGAATTTTGTCCAAAATTTGGATACTCTTTGTAAGTGTGATAACTAAGTCATTTATGATTTTTTTTCTTTCCACCTCTCAAAATGTTCAGTGACATCAGAAAAATCCATACATATATACTTTTTTTTTTAATTATTTTTTTTTTTGCCCTTTATGGAATATAAAAGCAATATTGTGCTATGAATAAAAATAATAACTGATGAAATGGGTTTGTGTGTGTATATATATATATATATATATATATATATATATATATATATATATATATATATATATATATATATATATATATATACACACAATGCTGCTCAAAAGTTTGTGAACCTCTTTAGAAATTTGGATTTTCCAATTGTTTCAACCTGATTTTGTTGTTCAATCTGAACCATTACATTTTATATGAAATAACAGGTGTAGGTTTAGCATTTCAATGCATTGTTCTTTTTTTTAATCAATTGTGTAGTCAAAACTAGATTAAAAAGACTTTTTGGTCAATTCATGTAGGTGCAAAAGTAAGTGAACCCTGAGCTGCATTGCTTAAAACAAGCAGTCAAGTCGGATCCGGTAGGACAAATTGGTAACTAAACTAACCACTGAAATGGACCAATAGAATGAGAGGTTTAGTGAAGAAATGAGGCATCATTGACTGAAACAAAGTCATAACCACATCACTTAATTCTTATCCAGGTGAACCCATACAGAGCAGTCATGCTGAGAGGTAGATAAATCTCAGGGAATTTCAGGAAGTCGGTAGCGACAGCACATCTGTCTTGGGAAAGCTATTAAGTCATCTAAAAAAAAATGTTTTTTGCTTCATCATTCCACTGTGAGGCAGATCATCTGCAACACCGAATATCACTCCAATCCAGCCTAGAAGTGGATGACCTTCTAAAATATCAGCAATACCCACAAGGCAAATGATAATTCAGGTGAAAGCTAACCTGTGCACCACATCGAGGGATTTGCAGACCTCTTTTGGTGCATGCTTCAACAATCAGAAGAAAAGTCAATCGACAAGGCATTCATGGAAGGCTTGCTAGGTAGAAGCCTCTGCTCACAAAAAAGATCAAAGCTGCCCATCTCAACTTTGTCAGAGATTACCTAGACAAAACTTAAACTTTTTGGAAGTCCCTTCTGTGGACAGATTAGTCCAAAATTGAACTGTTTGGTCACAACTAAAACAGTCATGTTTGGTGAAAAGTCAACAATGCGTACCAGCAAAAGAACCTTCACCTTAGAGTGAAGGATGGGGGTGAGAATGTTAAATTCTGGGCTGGCTTTTCATCCTCTGGACATGGACAACTCCACATAGTCCAGGGAATCATGAATTCAGAGGAATATAGTGAAATCCTGGATCATAACCTGAAGCCGTTCTTTGTGAAGTTACAGCCTGGTAGAAGATGGATCATGCAACATGACAACAATCCAAAGCATTGCAGCAATACAACCAAGGAATGTCTGAAGAAGAACAAGATTCATGTTCTGGATGTGCCCAGTTAAAATCCTGATTTAAATTCGGGACCCGAAGCGGACAGTTTATGCTAGACGCCCTTCCAACCTATCTCAATTGGCTGCATTTTGCAAAGAAGAGTGTCAAAACATGAACAAAAAATTACTCACTAAAGAAAGTGTTTGGATGAAGTTATTAAGTGAGAGGTTCAGATACTTTTGCACTCATGAAATCTGAGTTTTTCTTAAATCAACAACTTTTTCTCAATAATGAATGACAATATTATCATTATTTTTGTTCAAATCCATTATTTTCAATGTCAGCATTGTAGATTGGGGAAAGACTAAACATTTAATAATGTTATTTTAATATTTTATACAAAACATCTGACCATGCCTAAATATATATATATTCCATACAGGGCATAAATATATATATATATATATATATATTTATCTATACAGTGCTGCTCAAAAGTTTGGGAACCCTGCAGGCATGGTCATATATATATATATATAAGTAGAGACACAATACAAATTCACAAATTGTGAATAAGAACTGAATGCAATTATGTGGAAGTGCCAAATTTCAACATTTTGTTTAGAATAGAGCATAGATGACAGGTCAAAAGTTTAAACTGAGAAAATTTATAATTTTAAGGAAAAAATATGTTATGAAAAAAATATTTCATGGTGCCAAAAAAGGATTTAGGAACTAAACTTTTAAGTGCAATATGAGGCAGAAACATTCTTATTTTTACATGTTTCAGGTGTAACATAAGGTATTAATTGGCTTAAAGTTGTGTTCCTATAATCTAAACAGCTAAATTTGACATTTTGAGTTGAACGTTATTCTTTTTTTAATGGGCAAAAGTGTTTTATAAAATACAGACAGACAGAAAGGTCTAAAAGCAAAGTCAAGCTAGCCATCACGCCACGACGTAAGCAAAGTTCAAAGTAAAAGTATACTAAGGCTATTTGCATTGTCGTCAATGTATTACTCTATTTGGCAAACTTTATTTTGAATTTCGGCTTAACGTGTTACATTGAGTATCTCATGTCGCAGTGGGGTGGTTTCTGTTTTTTTGTCTTGTCATTTCCGGTTTTATTTTGAAAGTCTAACTCTCCTCTCGTTTCAGGTCATTTGCCCTTCCTCATGTGGTGTCTGTGTCCGCCCCATTCCTTGATTGTGTCCACCTGTTCCCAATCGCCCTCATGTGTTAAATAGTCTGCGTATCCCTTGCCTTGTTGCTGAAGTGTCACGTCCTGTGCATGGAAGCGTTACCACAGCTAATATCCACAGCCCTTGCTTTGTCTAGTCTTGCTCTTGTGTTTTTTTGTATCCAGTTTTTACCTCCTGTTTGGAGCGCTCTTTGTTACCCTTTTTGAGTGCCTTGTTTTTTCTTCCAGTTTGGAGCGTCTTTTGTTCAATGGTTTTTCCCTCAGTCCAGAGGTGATTTGTGTTAATTTAACTGCAGCTTTTGAGGCTTACCCAATTCCTGCGCCTGGGTCCTCCCTGCCTTACCTTGTCAGAGTATGTTTCAGCTTCCTTTTAATATGCATAAGGTCCGGAACGTTGGATAAACTAACAGAGTAGCAACACACACGTACACATCATTTTGGAAGAGAACAACGTCCCAGGCGTGGGACTTAAGCCCATGTGCTACAGCCCAGTCAAGCCTGTTGGTCATGGCGAGCCTGATGGTAGGTTAACTGAAGACTCTAAATTGTCCATAGGTGTGAATGTGTGTGACCAGCAACCAGTTTAGGGTGTATCCCCCTCTCACCTAAAGTCAGATAGGGTAGGCTTCAGCATACATACAACCCAAATGAGGATAAGCAGTACAGAGAGTGAATGGATGGTGGGTTTGTAACTCATGATCGTGACTTTTTGGGAATTTGATACAAGATACTATGTGTTTGTGAAAGACTAAGACTTTAGAAGAGAAGAGGCAATGGGAAATGCAGCAATTGGAGGTGCTGTCTATGCCAATGAAGACCTACTTGTTGGAGCACATCATAACCACTCTGTCACAGGGCTTGATTGCATGTGGGTCAGCATGGCCAGAGGATCCAATTGACTTCCTGGTAATGAACTGATAATGACTCATTTTGGCTGTATTTTATGCCTTGACATTTTGATTTATATTTGTTCTGTATCATTTCAGGCAGAGTATTTGATAAAGAACAACCCCTGACACGTTTTGACATCACAGAAGTCAATGTGCCCTGGTCTTCCACTGGCACCTGGAAAGCATCCAGGATTTACTTACATTACTTTAATTGAATGATCCTGAGCTTTATTAAAATTCTTTCAATCAAAAGTCATATTAAATTCAGCTGTATTTTTACTACCTCATTGGATATTGACAAGCTCATTTTTTTTCACTCTAAATGGAATAAGAAGGTGTAATTTTGGCTGTTTGCACAAGGTTTTGAAAGTGATAGCAATAATGTTGCCATGTCAGCAATGACAATGTTGAAAATGGGTATGCTTAGCCAAATTGGGGTTGACTTTGCTGTGAGTGTAATACTAGAAAATCAACTTTTGGTGCAGCCGTTAACTGAAACAATTCAAACTTAATGTACTACACATTACTATTTTGTAAAAGGACTCAATCCACTTAAAATTCAACTTAATTTGATCAAATTAGATTATCTTGGATTTGACAATGAGAAAATCCAACTCTTTAAAGCCTGGTACACACATAAGGATTTTTAAAAAATTAGGGAGCGCTCAAGAGACCGGAAGGAAGGAAGGATAGATGAAGCAGAGTAAGATCCACAGACATCAGCCGCCACCGATTCAGCGACTAGAGCAGTGGTAGGGAACCCAAGTCCTTGAGAGCCGCTGTCCTGTCTGTTTTCCATGTCTCCCTCCATCAACACACCTCGGCGCAATTGCTTTGCGACAGGCCCAGCGAAACACGCTGCTTTTGGTCCATGCAAAGGATAAAAGGATTACAACGTCCCCAG
The DNA here is from genome assembly GCF_054856555.1 of Leptonotus elevatus. NCBI lineage: Eukaryota > Metazoa > Chordata > Actinopteri > Syngnathiformes > Syngnathidae > Leptonotus > Leptonotus elevatus. The sequence continues at coordinate 22,209,490 of NC_141252.1, forward strand.
CCAGCAGGCCGACCCGTCCCTGTGAGGTTCCCCTGCCATCGGAATGAACTCTCTCTCTCCTGAACCTTCTTCATCTGTTCTTCAACAGCTTGGTGTATCTTCCATCCAGGACAACACCTCTCTGGGTCTCGGGCCAACATGAGACCATCTCTAAGTGCAACTTTGCAAACATTAACCAGATTGTACAAATTGGTGCAAGCAATGAGGTTAAATCCAGTCCCAGACACTTGGTGTTACCCTTCTCTTTCTTCATACGAACACACCTTACTCCTCTCCTTCTTTTACCAACAGTAGTCCAGTTTCCACTGGCACCCTGTAGGTCAATAGCATCGATGGCGGTCGTTGTTAACCCGGGCCTCGACCGATCCGGTATGGAAGTCATATATTTGATTCAAATGTTAGATTTGGCCAAAGTTTATGCCCTTCCTGACACAACTCTCTGTATTTATCCGGGCTTGGGACCGGCACAATAAGACACTGTTTGAGTCTCCTTCAATGAATGAGTCAATTATAATTATTGATTTAATAATTAATTGGACTGATTTCCCTTGCACATATAAAGATGAAGAAATCGGGCATTTAACAGTTTTGGTCCTATTGAGTGTGGGGTGCTCAGATAATCTCATCACAGCTCCCCACACATAAAGATTGTCTTTCACCACTGGTCAAGAATCCAGTCCTCCGAGGGAAAGCTTTCGCGTGATCACACGTGACTTCACAAACACGAAGACGACCAGGCACTTCCGGGCATGCGATGATGATTGCCGAATGTTTTCAAAGGGGACAGTGGACGGGAGCAGTAATAAAGTTTTAATGTCTGAAAGGAAATAATTGCTTTGGAAAATGATTTCTGGCGCCTGGGGGACCCACGATTATACAAAAATGACATTGGGTAGGCATATAGGCTGTTGTAGAAAGAAAAAAAAGGTGCTGTTATGATTTGAGTATTTCCTAATATTGTTCTGTGCCTGCCTCCCTTTAATAATACCGGTCTGATCTTCGTCTATAATATCAGTTATAAACAACTCATATCTTTTAGATATGATCGAGGTATAAATCTTATAATAAATGGGTCTCATTTTTATAGTCTTTGTTATGACCCGGCTGCTGATTGAACCCACAACGTGCCAGTCACAGGGCGGACACTCTACCACAAGTCCACTGAGCTGGTAGAAAAAGTTAATATTGGCTCTAAAACCTAAACCAAACACTAGGGACTCAAAATTCTTGCTGTATTTAGTTTATTTTAGCATCCTGAAGATGATTCTACCATGAATTGTATTGTGCACTTTTTAAAGATTTTAAAAAGAATAATATCAAGTGTACATTAGGGCGCTAAAAAAGCCATAAGAAGGTGATATTGGCTCTTAAACCTAAACCAAGCGTTGCAGACTCAAAAATTCTTACTGTTTAAATAAATGTCGACTGAACTTTTGAAGTTCAAAAATGGGAAATAAATCATCTTACTGTGCACTGTAAAAACGAGATATTTGGTCTAGTAGATTATAATTAATGCATTAGTTTAAAAACGATTCAATATAATTGTATTTATGATTTTTTTGGGGGGTTCTAGAGAGGTGGTGAAGACCTGAGGTGGGGGTACACGAGGGCGGTGTACCTTCTATATAATGCTTTGAAAGTCATAGCGTCACTTATAGCCTCTCCCACCCAATAGTTCTATCTCCACATGCACGTCGTGAACCCTGCCTTAGCTAACGGAGAAGGGCCTAGGCGGTCTGCTGGCGCCTAAACCAGCTTGCCCCCCCAACCTTGGGTAAAATGGTCCTGCTGCCTGGGAAGCATTATGCCAAAAGCTAAGAGAAGGCACACCCTGGCATGTCACTGCAACGCTTCCCAGCTGCTGGTCTTCTTTGTTGTTTCCATGCCATCGGATTTCAGCTGGTGCAGGGCCAAATTCAGTGGCATCGATAATTGCGCACCCTCCCCGTCACCTTAATCCCTTCATCACACAGGTTTTATCTAGCTCCCATCATTTATGATTTTGTTTTTATTTTTTAATAAACTTTTAAATAATTATATAAATAATAATAGAAGTGCGGAAATGGAATTCAAAGCTGCAAAAGCACAAAGACGGGCAGTTTTATGCAGTCTTTGACAAAGAGAAGATCCTGGTTGCCTAAATTCCATGTTGGTTTTCAAATATTACATCTTTAACTATTGTAGAGAGAATATTACGAAGGACTTTATGTCAAAATTTGATTGATGACATTCCTAATTAGATTATGGGCCCATTCCTAATCAGATTAGGGGCAATTTCCTAATTAGATTAAGGGGGATTTCCAAATTAGATTAAGGGGGTATTTCCTAATTAGATTAAGGGGGTATTTCCTAATTAGATTAACTCTTTTACTGCCAAAAACGTTAAATAATGTTTAGTAAAATCCTACGGAGAGGTGCCAAAGACGTTAACTCTTTGACTGCCAGACGTTTTCAGAAAAGGGATGCCGCCAGTGCCAGCCGATTTAAGCATTTTGACTGATCTTTCAAGGTCCACAGAAAATGTTCTGTTTGGACTATGGAAACACACGTACTACCAAATGAAAGATTGGACTTTCATCTTTCATCAGAAAAAAAAAGTTTGTTTCTACCTTATTCCGTTCTTTAGTAATCAACAATAGAAAATGGTTAGTTTGACCCATTTTCGCCTGTTTTGGACCAAAATATGGAGAAATCAAGCTTTTAGTGAAACGATATTATTTCATGCATTCTAGTGAATTTTACACTTGTTTTTGTCCATGAATGATGCCACAAACACCTAAATAGTGCTTTACTTCTATAAAACACTACCACCAATAATGAAAAAGTGTTTTTTGATAGCAAAATAACAGTTTATTTACATTCAACATTCAACAGTGTAATAACAAACGTGTGCAACTGTGCAACTGTACATGTGTGGTGTGTGCATGTGTTTCTATTTACAATTCTGTGGATGTTTCAACTACACAAGTTTTTTTTTGGTGTGGTATACAGTGTAACATTGCCCTGGGTGCAAGGGGACGCAGCAGGATTTGCACCACAGATTCGTTTCGCTGCGAATGCCCCTTCGAGTGCAGACCCTACACTTTCTTGCTGGCTTTTGTTTCCGGGGGGTAGCAGGTATATACTGCAGTATGTGTTTTGCCATGTTGCCATCAAGTCGACTTTCAGGATCGGTATATGGTGACCTGGTGTTCTGTCTGGCTTCCTCATGTCCTTCTGTTTGAATGTTTGTTGCAATGTCCTCCTCCTGGTCCTGTGGTAAGAGCCACCCTCTCACCACCTGCTGGATGAACTCCAAAAAATGCTGACATTTGCCAGGATGTTTAGCTTTGTACAGGATGAAGGCATTGAACAAACATATTTGAAACAGATAGGCAACAAATTTTTTGTGCCATTTCAATGTCTTCCTCGTGAATGGGTGATAAGAAATGTTTTGGTCCATCTTATCCACGCCATTCATTGTGGAATTGTAATCCAAAACACATACAGGTTTCGGGAAAGGCACTCTTTTTTTTAGTGCCTTCCGCCACACATCAACTGTCCGCATTTCATCTTTGTGAAAAGTAGTCACCATCCTCAACAAACGCTTGTCCTGCCATGCCACAACCAACACATTTGTGTTGTGTCTAACCAATTTCCCCCCCACCCCGAGGCCAGTGTTTGTAAGAGAAGTGATCTCATTTGGTTCACCCCTATTTTTTCTCAGAGTACCACAAACATTTGTACGTGCTGCCAGGAGACGTTCACACAACCCAATTGAATTATAAAAATTGTCCATAAAGAGCGTGTACCCATTTCCTGGCAGACGATCTAGCAAATTAAACACGGTATCCGGCAGAGAACAACTAGTACCAACATAAGGTTGCATATTAAAACAATATCCTGTTTGGGAGTCACACAGGATGTATGACTTAATTCCATATTTGATTGGTTTTTGGGGGTTGTAAACTTTAAACGATAGACGGCCCTGAAAATTCATCATTCCCTCATCAATACACACATTCCTACCGGGTTGGAACAGTTCTTTAAATTTATTTACAATATGGTTGAACACAGGGCGGATTTTAAATAATTTGTCATCTGAACTATGTCTCTCATTATTGTTAAAATGTAGGTAACTCCAGATAAGCTGGAAGCGGTTTCGAGGCATCGCGCGGCTAAAAAATGGTGTGGTTTCAATTTCATCTTGAGTCCAATACATTTCTATACTGGGCTTTTTTATATACCCAGTAAGAAATTGGAGTGCAAAAAATGTTTTCAATTCACTTACAGACACTGGCTTCCAAGCACGACTCCTGCAGTGTGGCAGACTTTCAGTCTGCTTCTGCATGGACTGCCGTGCATATAAATTTGTTTGGTCTGCAATGTGCTGGAGAAGTTCGTTTGTGAGGAATAGTTGCAGGAAGTCAGCTGGCAGGGTTGAGTTTAGCTCTGCTGCGGCACCCCTTGGTCCTGGAGTTTCAGTAAACAGGAATGTGTTTGGCTGCCAGCCTGTTTCATGCCAGCCAGAACTTTTGGGATCTGCAAATATACATTTCAATATCATAATATTTATTTTAGATCAGTGTGAAGCAATATATATATATAAATATATATGTTTACCTTTTTTCTTGGATTCGCTGGTTGATGCACATTCTGTAAATTATAGAAGACATTTACCATCAAATATTTTACTCGTGCTGAGTTGGAGAATCATTTTTTTTTTACCTTTATTCTGCTCACGGTGAGACGCGTCACCTTGAGCCCGACGAGCTGCAGCTGAAATAAATATATACAATTACAATCATATCGAAAGACCGTTTTCTTTTGTTGTTGCAGTGTATTGAAAACACGTTTTTTTATACCTCTCTTTGTCGTGGAAACTGTAGGTTGTGGCTGTGAGCACGATCCACAATCTATGAATTGTACATTCACGTTACACGAGGTGCTAGCAGCGTGCCGGAAAAGTATCTCATAGCAAGTTTGCGCTTACCGTCACACTCTTCTGCGGAGGAAATGCTGTCCGAATCACTTTCGCGAAGATCAGACTGTACCCACTCCTCTGAAGAATAGCCATCCGACTCGGGGTACTCTTCGTCGTCCGAATCAACGTCCGCGTTTGTAGAAGTACTTGGACGTGCACCACGTTTTCCAGCGTTAGCACCGCTAACCGGCGTCGCTTTAAGACGTGGCCGAAGACGTCGTGTCAAAGCCGCAACTTCGGCGTCAACCTCGTTGTCTCCATCCTCATCGTCATCGCCACCAACATTCAATTTAGCACAGGTTTCTTTTTGAAAATACCGATCAAGCGTGAGCTGCTTGCCACCGGTCGTCATCTTTGCTTTCTTGTCCTCCATGTTTTTTGCTTTCTCCATCTACCTCTCCACTCCACTCTAGCTCCGCCTCACCTTTTATACCGACGCCCACGGTGGGCGGCACACCCAAAGTGCAAGGAGAGTCATCGCTGCCATCTAGAGGCCAAAACAAGTCATTAAACTTACCTGATCTGCCTGATATTTTCAGCACAGCTGCCCAAGGCTTTCCTGCACCCGTTTTCATAATAAAAAAAAAAAAACATAGGGGACGTCTTTTAACGTCCTCGGCGCCCTTCCCTAGGTTTATGCTAAACGTTTTATAACGTTTATGGCAGTCAAAGAGTTAAAAGACGTTCACTATGTTTTTTTTGTTTGTTTTTGGAAACGGGTGGAGGAAAGCCTTGGCCAGCTGTGCTGGCAGTATCAAGCAGATCTAGTTAGTATAATGACTATTTTTGGCCCCTAGATGGCAGCGATGACTCTCTTTGGACAAGATTGGGTAGGCGTCAGTAGAAGACGTGAGGCGGAGCTAGAGTGTTGAGGGGAGAGTGGCTGATGAAGCGAAAATGGCGACTGGTTGCAAGCAGCTCACGCTTGAGCATTTTTTTCAAAGACGAAAAGCATCGACCAATGCTAAAGAGCACATTGATGACAACGATGATGATGATGGTGACTCCGAGCTTGACGCCGAAGTTGGAAGCGTTGAGGCGGCGGCTATGATCATGTCGTAATGCCTCACCGGCTAGCGATGCTAACGGCGGAAAACGAGCACTTCTGCACAGGCGGACGTTCAATCGGACGATGAAGAGTAGTCGAAAAGCATCGACCAATGCTAAAGAGCACATTGATGACGACAATGATGATGATGGTGACTCCGAGCTTGACGCCAAAGTTGGAAGCGTTGATGCTGCGGCTATGACCACTTCATAAAGCCTCACCGGCTAGCGATGCTAACGCCGGAAAACGCGGAGCACAACCGAGCACTTCTGCACAGGCGGACGTTCAATCGGACGATGAAGAGTACCCCGAGTCCAATGCATATTCATCGGAGGAGTGGGTACAGTCTGATCACGGAGAAGACACTGGTTCTGGACTACGATGCCACCATGAATGGAGTGGATAAGATGGATCAGAACATCTACCACCCGGTATAGGAACTGAAGGACATGAGGAAGCCAGACGTAACACCACCGTAACGTAACCGTATCATGATCCTAATAGTAGACTTGATGGCAACATGGCCAAACACACACTGTATATACTTGCTATTCCCCGTAAAAAAAGGCCGGCAAGAAAGTGTAGCGTCTGCACGCGAAGGGGCAATCGCAGTGAAATTAATCTGTTGTGCAAATCCTGCTGCGTCTCCTTGCACGCAGGGGAGTGTTACACAAAAAGAAAAACTAGTTGAAACATCCACATAATTGTAAATAGTACCACAGTTGCACACATTTGTAAATAGTTTGCCAAATTGTTGTGTCAAATTGTTACACTGTTGAATGTAAATAAACGTATTTTGCTATCAAAAAACACTTTTTCATTGTTGGTGGTAGTGTTTTACATAAGTAAAGCACTGTTTAGATGTTTGTGGCATCATTCATGGAAAAAAAAAAAGGTGTCAAATTCACTAGAGTGTATGAAATAATATCGTTTCACTAAAAGCTTGATTTCTCCGTATTTTGGTCCAAAACAGAGCATTTGGGTGAAACTAACCATTTTCTATTGTTGATTACTGAAAAACGGAATAAGGTAGTGAAGGGAAAAATAACCATGGTTTGATATGTCCTCATGAAACCTCTTATATAAGGATATTTTGTTGTCCTGAACTGTTGTACAAATCCAGGTGCCCAACAATTTGTAAATAAAGGGCGGGATCAGCCTGGGAACTCTTCCTTGTTTTTACTACAGTTTTCCCTGCTTTGCAAAACATGTTTTCGAAAGTGTCTGAGAAAGGGCTTGGCTAGCCCGGTTTCCCACGCTAACGAATAAAAGACGGAGCGACACACGGTCCGGACGGAGTCAGCTGTGGAACACGTACGATTGCCCAGCCGTTGTTGCAGCTCGCTTCACCCGGACCGTGGGCTCCCCAATCTAGTGTCAAGGTAAGCGCTGATGATGAGCATATTATGCTGCTTAACATTGTAGTGTATTGATTGCTGTTTGCGGGGAATAAAGTGTACAATTATTCTAGCAAATCGAGTCGTGATTGTTGCTGTTTGCGGGGAATGAAAGGTATAATCATTCTAGCAAATCGACTGTTTGCGGGGAATGAAAGGTATAACCATTCTAGCAAATCGAGTTGTGATTGTTGCTGTTTGCGGGGAATGAAAGGTATAATCATTCTAGCACAGCGCAGGTGTTGATTACTGTTTGCGGGGGATAAAACGTACGATTATCCTAGCACAGTATAAATGTTGATTGCTATATGAGGGGAATAAAAGACACAGTTATTCTAGCAAAAGTATATCAAGTCTCTGTGTATTCATTGTTGCCGCCGACCACTCACGATCCTACATAAAAATATAAAGGTGAAGTAGTGTTTTCCACAAAACAGGTAGAAACAAACTTTTTTTCTGATGAAAGATGAGAGTTCAATCTTTCATTTGGTAGTATGTGTGTTTCCATAATCCAAACACACAATTTTCTGTGGACCTTGAAAGATCAGTCAAAATGCTTAAATCAGCTGGCACCCACAGCATCCCTTTTCTGAAAACGTCTGGCAGTCAAAGAGTTAAGGGGGTATTTCCTAAATATATTAGGGGCCATTTTTCTAATTAGATTAAGGGGGCATTTCCTAATTAGATTATGGGGCAATTTCCCAATTAGATTAAGGGGGATGTCAGGTTCAATAAAATGACATTCATAAAAAACACAACACAATGAAGGAGAGAAGACACCTTGTACCTTTTTACAAGCTAGCGAGGAGAACGGGCAGAGGTGTGCCTCAGTTACAACCTCCTACCGCTCTGTAGCACACTATGCCAAGCCCTCTCTTTTTATTTCTTTATTTTTTTGTAACATATATCTTACAAAGGTATATGTGTCACGTTTTGTTAATTTAGATGACAGATGTACAGTTTGCAAAACTGCTCAAGAAACTTTAATTTATATTTTTTATGATTGTCCTTTTAGTATCAGGTTCTGGAATGATGCGCCGGCCGTGGGTGGCTCTGCCCCTCTGTTGGCTGCTGGGTGGCGGCTGCGTCTCGGCCGTTTCCTGGGTCTCTTGGGGGGTGCTGCGTTAGGGTGCTCTCCCTGGTGTCCGGGCGGCGCTGCCCCGGCACGGTCCTTCGCTCCGCGCCCGGCGATGCAGTTCGGGGCGGCTGGGCCCCCGGGGTGCCCCATGGTTCCCTCTCCCCTCCCCCTTACCTCCCCTTACCAACTCTCCCTCCTCGCTTTCCCCCGCCTGTCCTCCTCGGCCTCCCGGTCCCTTCTCCCTCGTCACCCTTCCTCCTCCTTCCCTCTCTCCCTGCTGCCTGCCGCTGCCCCTTCCCCCTTCTTGTCGTCTCCAAATATAAAAAGAAAATTACAGTTGGAAGAGGACATGACATGAACAAAGAGAATAATTGGGTTCAAATTAATCATTTTAATGTACCCAATATGGTCTGTTGTGATGGATCCGGCAACACCGATGCATCAATGCGTGTGTCAAGTTTGTAGAGGAACCCCTGTGTAGGTGTGTGTAGCACTTTGTGAAAACTACATGACTGACACCGCCGCTGTGTCACTCATCGCTACCTGTTACTTGGTGTCGAGCTTTATAAGGAAGTGCCGAAGCACGTCTGTCAGCGGGTTGCGTCTCTAATGATTCACACATCTTTTGAGGCTCACATAATTCCCTTCAAGTCAGCGTGATAGGGATTTCGAAAGGAAAAGAGAAAGGATTGTCCTACACGGTAGAATAAAATCACGGTAAAATCTTATGATTGACCATTTGGATCTCATATCAATTCAGTTTCACTTTCCTTACATTACATTATAGAAAGTGATTCTCCAGGGTATGTACTGTCAGTTTAAATCAATGGTTAAAGAGACGACATGAGTTGCTTGTGTATTTTGGGGTTTTGGTTCGAGCCCCGGCTGCAACATTGTAAGCTCCATTTATGCACTTTATTAACGCTAAATTGTTTGGACAAGGTTTTTCATTCATTTAGTAGTTTTAGGTTTTTCATTTTTTGACACGTTCACGTACCAAAACGTCTTCAGAGAGCAACTTCTCCCAACCATCCATAAACAGTTTGGTGACAAACAATTCCTTTTTCAGTATAATGGAGCACTTGTCAGAAGGCAAAAGTGATAACAACATGGGTTAGAGAGAACAACATCAACATTTTGGGTCCATGGCCAGGAAACTCCCCAAACCTTAGTCCCATTGAGAACTTGTGGTCAATCCTCAAGAGACGGGTGAGAAAACAAAAATCGACAAATTCTGACAAACTCCAAGCATTGATTATACAAGAATGGGCTGGCATCAGTCAGGATGTCGCCCAGAAGTTATTAGACAGCATACCAGGGCAAATTGCAGATGTTCTTCAAAAAAAGGGTTGACACTGCAAATATTGACACTATGCATACATTTCATTTAATTGTCAATAAAAGCCTTTGGCACTTATTATTATTGTATTGTATTGTATTGTAATTAAATTTCAATATATCATAATAACATCTAACAAAAAGGTCTAAAAACACTGAAGCAGCAAAGTTTGCGAACACCAATACTTTGTGTTATTCTCTCTTTTGGCCATGAGTGTATTTATTGACTGCATCTCCAAACATTTTGAATTTAAATGAAGAAAGTACTACAGTAGGAAATACAAAGACTTATTTAATTGAAGTCATCAAATTAGTGTCAGTTGAGTCTGTCACCTTGGTCACCTTTGGTGTATTTATTTGAATATGATAAGACTGTCCATGCACAATTGTATTTGATAAACATTATTATTCTAAAAAAAGTTACATTCATAGGTCCAAATGTATGCATAAGAAACCATCCTTCATTGAGTTTTTTCCATCATTATCTACTTGTATGTATCCAAAAATTGTGAAAACATATTACTGTAAACTTTTTCATTTATCTATGTGACTTTGTACAATCTTTTTTTTTTTTTTTTGTTATATTGTTGATTTTATTTTGTTTAGCTTCTTTATATTTTTTAACGTCCCTGGCGTGTTGTGTGTTCGATTTGTTTGCATTGTATACATGTTTGTATTCAATTGTTTCACATACTTGGTATAATGTTTATTGTTTGAATACAGTTTGTAAGAGGAAGAGAAAAAAAGTCACCTCAGTTACCTGTAGTGATATTTAAGCTACAGCAGGTGTCAGTATTCAGTGACACAGTATCAACACAGTGCTTCATTGTGTCAACACGCTTAATGATGGTTCATTGACCCATCACTAAGTGATCTGTAATGCTCGCTACATTTTGGCCACAATCTTTTGCTACTTTAAATATGGTCACCAGTACTACTTTATCCAAATTACAATGTCTATATACCTTATTGATGGTGAAGCCATGTGCCTTCTAGCATGATTCGATCAGTAGGGAAAGACGTGCACTGGCTCCTCATACAGCGAGGACACCGCCGACACCTCCCTCTCAGATGTGCATTGTCAGCCTGCACCCGTCATACTTCAGAAACTGTATTTCTTTGGCTTGGTGCCACAAAAATCTCGCTCGTTTCCAAAAACCGGAAATGTGTTTTAGCGCATGAAGTCCTGCGTGAGTGGGTGATGTCAGCACACTGGTGCACGTATAATGTTGCGTTCAATTCCGCCATGGAAAAACACAAAATCTTTCACTCACGCAAAGTCACAACTTAGACGTGAAAGACGTGCTTCAGTACCGAAACATGGCACTGTTTGATTTTACGTGAATCGGTGCTCGGAAGTACCGACCCAAATCGGTCTATACCACAAAAAGTACCGCTTTCCCTACTGCCGACTGCTGAGTAGGCGGCACCGTGGGCGCTGAAGGATATCAATATTATGAATACCACGACAAAGTGATATCGTATCTAGATACGACGTGTTAGTATCGATACTTTTTGAAGTATTGATACTTCTGACAACCCTAACAACCATAGCTGTTGAGTTAAGAAAATGAAATGAAAATGCTAGCATGCTGTCTATTTAAAACACTGGTCTCAAACAACAGCAATCCAACAGCATTCAGTTCACTCACTTTTTTATCCTACTCCGCCTTCTTCCTCATTGCCTCTCCTGCCTGTAGGGTCTTCATAATAATTGCCCACCCCCGCATTTCATGTGCCCCACTTAAGCCTGCGCTATGGCGACAGGTCTGCCTGGTGCAATAGCAGTGGTAATGATGTGCAAAATGTCACGCAGGCTCTTGCTTAAGTTCATAATCGAGAATGTCTTCTCACACAAATACATCGATGCAAACAAGCTTTTGACATTGAACTATTTAGAAACAGCCACAGTCTCCTTGCAAATAATGCAGACACAGTTGTTGCGCGTTTCTGTGGGGGAAAAAAGGTCCAATTTCCGCCTCTCCTTTATTGACACGGCTCGTCAATTTAATTTAATTTTATTTTAATGTAATTTATATGCTGGACAATAGGGCTAAAGGGCCACACGTTATTAATTTTATGATAGATAAAACCTACTCAGTAGCTTAAATATACTTCAGTTAACTACTGAATATAAAGATATGTTAGATGCGCCACTTACTATAAACGAGCTGTACAGTGCTCAAGATAGTATGCCTAATGGCAGAGCACCTGGCCCGGATGGTTATGTGGCTATATTTTTTAAGCACTTTTGGTTAATGCTTGCTCCATTATTCTTAAGAATAGTAACATAAATTAAAACTAATGGTTACATACGTCCACACATGAATACAGCAGCAATTAAACTTTAATTAAAGCCAAAAAAAGACCCCACCATTCCATTAAGTTACCGTCCGATTTCACTAATTAACACTGATATTAAAATTACCGCTAAGGCTTTCGCATCTGGATGAGAAACAGTAATCTCGACAATCATTCATAGCGGCCAAACAGGCTTTATTAAAGGTCGTCACTCTACTAATAATATTAGGAGGCTCTTTAAGCTTATTAGCATGTCAGAGCAGTATGATAAAAAGGCAGTTATTATATCATTGGATACAGAAAAAGCCTTCTGCAAAGTTAACTGGTCCTTCCTCTTTGCTGTTTTAAATAAATTTGGCTTTGGGAAATCATTTATTCACTGGGTGTCAGTATTATATGATTCTCCTAAAGCTACAGTTACTACTAATGGGATTATATCTCAGAGTTTTACTCTACAGAGAGGCACAAGACAGGGATGCCCACTGTCCCCTTTATTATTTGCAATATTTATTGCCATGCCCCGTTCTGCTCCGTTGGGCTTGGGGCGGGGGCCGTGTTGGGGTGGGGGGCGCTCCTGGCTCCTGGGTTTGCTCTCCGGCTGGTGGCCCCTGCGGGGCCCGGGGGTTGTGCCTTGGTGCTGCCGAGGCCTGGGGGGCCCTGGGTGGGGTTTGTGCTTGCTCTGTCCTGGCCGGGATTTCATGCATGCCAGATCCACCACATCAGCATCTACCGAAATTCAAACACAATCTGCTTCTTCCTCTGGTCGTTGAATTGGTGGAGGCTGATGTCTGTGGATCTCACTCTGCTTCATCTATTCTTCCTTCCTTTCCTCAGTCTTTCCTTTGGTCTCTTGAGGTCACCCTAATTTGTTGGAATTTAGATGTTTCTGGGGTTGGTGAAAGATTCTAGTTGGTAACCCGGTGGGTAGTAGTTGATGTCTGGTTGGTGCTGGATTTCACTTTTCTTTGATCCTTCCTCGGGTCTCCTAAAAACCTCTAGGCTCTAGCTGGATTCTGAAGTATTCAGTTTAGGTGAACGGTATGGGATTTTTAATTGATTTTAGGTGAATTAATGAGCACACACTCACACGTACGCAGATAAGCACACACACACCCGCACATGCACAAACTCATGCAAATAAAAGAAAAAAGAAAAAAAGACAGAGCAATGATGATGACATGTCGAATCGGTAAGATAACCGAATGAACAATACTGAGCTCTCGCTAAAGAGAAAAAAAAAAGAAATGGTGGTGGGAGCCCCACAGAAGTCCAGTCGGGGTGGAGACAGGGCAGAGGTTTTAGCAGGTCTGCCCCCATTCTTTCGCAGCTGATCTAAAAAGATCAAGAAACCAAAGTTTGAACATATCCATTCTTGTGGTACAAATCTTTGAATTTTGTGAAGACTAAGAAAGCCATAGAATTGCTTTCATTGCTGAAGAAATGTAAGTTGTTTTAATGCCCTTATTTAAAGCAACACTAAATACGATTTGAACCTTCAATTCATATTTTCATAATTCTGCTGATGAAACATTGACTTACAGCTAGATTATTGAAACCTTTGTCATGGCCTGAGGGAGTCTGTATCATTTTTACTGGCACTAAAAAACTTTGAGGTGGATGATGTGAACAAAAAAAAACTACAAACGTGCAGACTGCTTTACGGCAAACGTCCTTTCCCCCAGTCGTTCCAGACGGAAGTCGAGTCAAACGTCTACGTGTGATTACGGTTATCATGCAGAAGGTGCAAAACACCCTGTATTGGAAATTTTTTGCATGCAGTTGTTGTTGACCACTAGAGGGCATTGGTAATCTGTCGGTTTGAGATTCAGGGGTTTATAACAGGAAGTGATGTACCAGGAAACATTAATTGTCTGCATGTTTGCACAGAAGTCAGAAGAGATGCCATCCATTTTTTCTAGCCCTTTGATTGGCAATATGAGTAAGTTTAATCGTTTTGCAACTGTATTAGACACTATATTTTGCCTCATTTTACATTGCTAATGACTTAGAGCATTTTGAGTTTATATGTGTTTGAGTACTAGAAAATACAGAATGCATGCATATGCTATTGTCTTAGTTATTATCCTTTTACTTACCAAATATATTTCTATATTTGTATTGCAGTTTCACACCTTTTTTGTAATAAACCTGTCAAATACAACAATCGTCTGTTCCTTGGAGGAAGCGTTACAAGAAGGAGTTTAGCTGGCTGTGAATCTCAATAGAGAACACAAGTTACATTGAGTGCAACAGAGCAGTGAAATCATAGCACTCTGCGAGGGATTCAAGTGAAGATTGGTGGAATTTACACACGTTCAGCAGCCATGGAACCAGCACAAGCAGAAGGCGGAAAGCCAAGTGGGAAAATGTTATTCTCCTCTCACTCATCCAAGTCATCATTGAATTCTGGGAAACTATGTGTGATCCTCTGCAGGATAAAAAAGGTCATCAGCTTCAAGTTGAGTCAGTATGGCCTCAGCACAGGCACAAGTAGAAGTTCAAGCAGCGAAAGCCAGGCTCGCTTATGCTGAGCGAGAGTTGAACATTAAAGTGGAAAAAGCACAATTGGAGGCGACGCTGGATGCACTCAACCTGCAAAAGGAAGCCGATGCAGCCATTGCTAAAGCTGAAGTAATGGAGTCACCTCCAAATTAAGACACTTTTCAACAAGATAGTACAAATCAGGAACAACATTCCACACAAATCTACACACCTTTCCATACCAAACGAGAGCCAGCTCATTACCCAGTACAGCCACAGGAGGGCACCAGACAACTTCCACAAAGGGACTTGATTCCCCAAGCTCCTCACAATGTGTTGCAACCACAGCATGTACCAATGTTAAATGATGGTAAAAACACTACCAATGAACTTGCCAGATACCTAACTAGAAGTCAACTAGTAACAGGAGGTAGTAACAGGAGGTCTGACTCAATTTGATGACAAGCCAGAGAGCTATCTAAGCTAGAAAGCCACATTCCAGAGTACCATCAGAGACCTTGGTCTTTCACCCAGTGAAGAACTAAACCTCATTAGGTGGCTGGGCCATGAGTCTTCTGAACACGCTAAGAGATTAAAAGCTGTCAACATCAAGCATCCACCTACTGGTCTGCGCATGATATGGATGAGGCTAGAAAAATGCTATGATCACGAGAAGCGATTGAAAGTTCTCTGTTTGCAATAATCCAAACCTTTCCAAAGTTCACTAACAAAGAACCACACAAGCTTCGCGATTTGTCAGATTTACTGTGTGAACTGGATGCAGTAAAACTTGATGGATATCTGCCGGGTTGGAACTACCTTGACACAGCAAGGGGAGTAAGTCCAATTGTGGAAAAGCTACCCTTTCTGCTTCAAGAAAAGTGGACATGGGTGGGATCAAAGTACAAAGAAGACCATCATGTACGATTCCCAACTTTCTCATTCTTTGTTGAGTGTGTGAAAGGCCAAGCCCAAGCACGAAATGGTCCGAGCTTCACCACAATTTATAGCCTGTTCAGCGAGCCTGCATTTAATCATGTCTCAGTACACAAAAGAGACGTATCAGTTGGAGCAGACACCAATAGACAATGTCCCATACATCTTTATTTATTTATTTATTTTTCTAAAAGAGCTCAGTATTGTTCATTCGGTAATGTCATCATCATTGCTCTTTTTTTTTTTTTGTATGTCGATGAGTATGTGTATGTGTGTGGGTGTGGGTGTGTGTAGGTGTGTGTGGGTGTGCGGGTGTGCGTGCGTGCGTGTGTGTATTCATTAGTTCACCAAAAACCTATAAAAAATAAATCCCATACCATTCACCTAAGCCGAACACCGCCGTCAGGAGACCCGAGGAAGGACCAAAGAAAACAAAGGAAGGTGAAATCCAGCACCGACCAGACACCACCCACCGGGCCACCAACCAGAGTTCTTCACCAACCCCAGAAACATCTAAATTCCAACAAATCCAAAATATCAGGGAGACCTCAAGCGACCAAAGGAGAGACTGAGGAAAGAAAGGAGGGACAAACGAAGCAGAGTGAGATCCACAGACACCAGCCTCCACCGATTCAATGACCTGAGGAAGAAGCAGATTGCGTCTGAGTTTCGATAGATGCTGGTGTGGTGGATCTGGCATGCATGAAAATCTCCACCAAAGAGAGGAGCCGTCGGCCCCTGCCAGGACAGAGCAAGCGCAACACCTCAGGGCCCCCCAGGCCGCGGCAGCGCCAAAGGACGACCTCCGGGCCCCGCCAGGGCCACCGGCCGGAGAGCAAACCCAGGAGCAGGAGCGCCCCCCACCCCAACACGGCCCGCGCCCCCAACCCAACGCAGCAGGACGGGGCACTACAGGCCCGCCAAGCACCCCACCGGTCCACAGCCCCCGCTCCCCCCACGACCACCCGCCCCCATCCACGAATGTGATAGCAAACACTTGGCAGCTCTCCACCCAAGTCCAGCACCATCAACATTGCTCGCACAACGCTCTCTTCTCTCCTGAAGAGAACGTCGGGGAGCAAAAACCCGGAGATGAGTCAGATGTTACAGCTAAATGTACAGAGGTATTTGGAATCAAATCACAATAAAATCATGCTCCAAGATCTGTACTGCGGACGTTTAAGTGACTGCCGAGTAACCGCTTCCTTTTACTTTTTGGGTCCTAAACTGATCTTGCGTGGTTCAATGTTTGGAATAGATTTGAGGACCGGTACCTTTTTAATACTGGGTTTCTTAGTGAGACTTCACTCGCGTCTGTGGCAAGCTGGTAGTGTTTGCCAGCCTCCGTCTCAAGAGCACGGCCGGCTAAAAGCAGCAAGGGGGTACCGGCTGCTGGGTCGCTGGTTGTGAGTGCCATTCCGCCGGTTTCCGAGGGCATTAGAAACCGTGCCCCGGGACAGGAGAGATGCCGACTGCCAAGCTGCTGGTTGTCGGCAAGGCCTTGCTGGTGATGATCTTGTCCACCTGTGACTGTGTCTATGGTGCCATGTCATCTTGGGGCACCGTCGGTAGGTATGGAGGCCCAGCTAACAGGGTCAGGGGCCCAATTATCAGCGGTGGAGACCCGTCCAAACATCAGCACAAAATAAAGTAACTGCAGCACTGCGAAAAGCTAAAGCAATTTTTTTCTTAAACATAATTGAGAGTGTTAAAGAGAATCCGAAAAAAGTGTGGAAATAAATCGATAAACTATCTGGCCGAGAAACCAAACTGAGTAACAAGGATCTAGAACTTAACATCAATTTATGAAAGATTCCATCACCTTGGCTGCAGAATTTAACTCTTTCTTCATCAAATCTGTTCAAGACATCACATGTCTGTTTACTGCACCTGATTGTGTTTCTCCTCCTGTCAATCAGGATTAACCCCTTTTTTAATATATAGTATGCGGTTTGGCTCCCGTGCTCACCATTCCACTGAGTCGGCCATAACAATGTTCATAGAAAAAAACAAATGTCTCTTAGATAAGAATAACTGTGTGGGAGCGATTTTTCTAGACCTTAAAAAGGCCTTTGACACGGTTAATCATGAAGTACTGTTTACCAAACTGTCAAAATTAAATTTCTCTGTACAAACATTTAACTGGTTCATATCCTTTCTCACAGATAGAAAACAGTGTATGGTAATCAATGATGCCAGATCCACTTACCTGGACTGTCTTGTTGAGGTACCTCAGGGATCAGTACTTGGACCTTTTTTATTTTCATTATTCATTAATGACTTGTTTGATGTCTGCCGAAATGTTAATGCCCAGCTCTATGGAGATGATGCTGTTACTTTCACCCATGCAAAAAAACACAACAGACGCTGCTCAGACTCTTACAACTGTGTTAATTCAGGTACATGACTGGCTCACCAACTTGTCTATCTCTAAAAAACTGTGTATATTATTTGCCAAACAGCCACCGAGGGCTGAACACTGGTGTGTTTTTAGCTGGGGAGGAACTGGCTTTGGTGAGTAAGTTCAGATACCTGGGAATCATAGTGGACTCTACACTATCCTTCAGTAAACACATTTAAAAAAAGGGACTAACTCTGTGAACTACAACCTGGCAAACTTAAAAAAAGATAAGTAACTCATTAACAAGCAGCGCAGATCTGATGTTTTTACACTGTATGATCCTTTCACATTTAGACTACCGCTTAACTAGCTGGTCTCTGGCATATACTTCTGCACTCAAACCACTAGAATCTATTAAAAAAAACATTTGGAGCAATCTGCCTTCCACAATTAGGGAATGTCCCACTTACTCATCCTTCAAAGGAAATCTTAAATGTTGGCTGAAGGACAATTAGAAATGCAACCATTAACTCTTTTTATAATGTTTTGTTTTTATATTGTCATCTTATTGTGACATTCTGTTGTCTTATTGCAATGTTCTTATTTGTTTCATATTGACTTTGTATAGACTCTATGCACAAATAGCCGTGACATATTTCCGGGAAAATCTCATAACGCACCACATTTTCTGGTAATGCCATCGCCGTTTGTTTTCCTTCAGAGAACCTCGACCAGTTGTCAGTGTTTGAGTATTTTTTCGTCATTTTTTTTTATGAGTGTGGTTGCGTCCATTTGTCAAGGCATCGAAGAAGAGGAGAGATGACAGTACCCCGAGTGATCACTGCTGTGTGCCCACATAGACAGGTTATAACTCTGCCTTGTTTCTTATGCTGACCACCGGAGACAGTTTGTCAAACATTTGCACCGTTTGTTAACAACCGATCAGTATTTTGAAGCTTAAACTTTAAGTTTTGTTACTCTGCTTACGAAATTATCTAATGTTTCTGCCTTTCTGGCGTTTTGACTTTTCATGTGCCTTTGTATATATTATTCATATGCTGCCATTTTATTGTATTAAAAACATAAAATATTTATATGAGTCATTCTTGCACCGCTGACAACACTGTCGGATTTCCAAAGCAACCACTTTTCAGCAAGGCATTGAGAGAAATGTCACCATGGGCTGACATTAAAAAAATAAAAAACAAAAAACAGTAGAGGCATTACATCTGCTTCAAAATATTGATGAGGCAGAGATCGTCGGATCCTGTCGACAAAGAGGAGAAGACTTGGACGATGAGGAGGCTAGATACCAGAGAGTTGCTGTTGGCTTATTGATTTATTGAACATATTAGCACATTACAAAATATAAGTTTATGTTAAAATAAAATTTGAAGAAAGAAAATAATTAATCATTGTCATGATTTACATGTTCAAAAGGAGTAGATAGCACAATAACTTATATATATTCTTATCCAATAACGTATAAATGAAAAACAAAAAAATTAAATGAACAAGTTATGAACAGTTAGCTGGCGCAGGTTCCATCTGAAAGATCCAACACCTCAACCTTACTATCTGACTCGGTGGGAGGGGGTATTGTGTGGACTCCAGTAATTGAATCGGTGGAGGCTGGTGTCTGTGGATCTCACTCGGCTTCGTCTGTCCTTCCTTCCTTTCCTCAGTCTCTCCTTC
Organism: Leptonotus elevatus; assembly: GCF_054856555.1. Lineage (NCBI taxonomy): Eukaryota > Metazoa > Chordata > Actinopteri > Syngnathiformes > Syngnathidae > Leptonotus > Leptonotus elevatus. Next base: position 22,229,068 of record NC_141252.1, read on the forward strand.
GGTCTCTTGAGGTTTCCCTGATTTTTTATTTTTATTTTTGGATTTGTTGGAATTTAGATGTTTCTGGGGTTGGGGAAGAATTCTGGTGGGTGGCCCGGTGGGTGGTGTCTGGTCAGTGCTGGATTTCACCTTCCTTGGTTTTCTTTGGTCCCCTCGGGTCTCCTGACGGCGGTGTTCGGTTTAGGTGAACGGTATGGGATTTTTTCTAATAGGTTTTTGGTGAGCTAACAAATACACGCACGCACGCACGCACGCACGCACGCACGCACGCACACACGCACGCACGCACATACACATACACATACTCACCCACAT
>NC_141252.1:22234382-22239382 GCF_054856555.1 Leptonotus elevatus
TGGTTCTACTACTACGAGTATTACTACTACGACTAATACAACTACTACTACTACAAGTACTACTGCTTCTACTACTACAAGTACTACAAGTACTACAAGTCCTACTACTATTGCTACAAGTACTACATGCGGCTTTCCACCTTGCAACAGTCAGCAGTCCCATTCAAAATTTCCGTGGAAATGTTTCTAGTTACTATTAATATCATTACTTTGATCAAATCTGCCTCTGATAGTGTGTAACCTCACTCCAAATTATTTTGTTTTCCATAGGATAAACCATCAATGACACCTCAAAGTAATAAGTAAACACTGGTGATAGGAAAATAACCCTAGTATTAATTGTTGCTCCATTGGTACATGGCCGGGCACACGTTACAAATCTACATCAATGAAATACAGGTGCCCCTGTGGTAAAAAACAATTGAGGAGATAAAATCTACAAATTGGCATATACTCTATCTCTGTATTCTCCTGAGTCATCTTATGCAGTGTTGGTTTCAAAATAAAGGAGATTGATAGTCATACTTACATGAAATTGATAGCTAGAAAATCAATTTAAGTGAAGCCAAGAAGGCAGACATTTTTAAAGGGAGAGAGCTCGCCATATAGTGAGTGAGCTACTGGGAAACTAAACAACAAAGGTCTGCAGTGGTACTTATGAGTAAAAAAAGGCTACAAAATGAATGTGGAATAATTAGGGGATAAGCAATTAGTTGTTTCAAATAGGCAACGTCTGCCTTGAGAGGATTAATAAGAACAGTAAAATGTTCATGGAGCCAGTGAAGGGATGCCTTAAATGTTTTCCACAAGGATGAATGCCTGGTGCTGAGATACATTGCTTATAATAGTGTCTGCCGAAGATGTTAATGTTTTTTTCTTTTAATGACTAATGCAAATGTTTTCTTTTGCAATGCCTTTTTGCATGCTAATAAATGTTTGGTTGTCTTACTGTTCCCATTGTGTTACAGTGAGTGTTTTTACACTGTTCCTACAATGTTAAGAAGTAAAATTGTCTGTAAAGACAAAATACTGCATATTATTAACCAGCTCAGTGGCCTAGTGGTAGAGTGTCCATCCTGAGACTAGGAGGTCGTGGGTTCAATCCCTGGTCGGGTCATACCAAAGACTATGAAAATGAGACCCATTGCTGCCCTGCTTGTCACTCAGCATTAAAGGATTGGAATTGAGAGGTTAGATCACCAAATGATTCCAGAGCACTGCTCCTGCTGCTCCTCACTGCTCCCCCAGGGTATGGGTCAAATGCAGAGAAGGAATTTTGCCCCACCAAGGTGGGTGTGACAATCAGTGGTACTTTATGTCTTGACTGAAAACATCCAAGACTGCCAATGGGAAAATAATGTGGACTCAGAGTCAAATAGACTTGTGTATGAGCTGCCATAAAGTGTCCAGTTACTGAATTGGAACTGCACCATATGTCTTATGTGCCAGTCAATCGGACATTAATTAAAACAAACAAAAACATTATCGATATTAAATTGTACTATTTTTGAAATAGTACAATTTCATACTCGTTGACAAAAAAACTCATAAATTACATCTTTGCAGTAGCCTACGTGCACATAATTAAGCCTGGGTCCAAATGACACCATACGTCCCTTGTACATATACGGTATTATAATTATTATTATTTTAAAGATGCTTATTGCTTACTAATGCTCACCACGTGCACTATTAAAACATTTAATAGGTCTGAGTTTTTAATAAAAACGAAGGCGTTTTCGAAAGCGGACTGATCTGAATATATGACTGGATAGCCGATAAGCCAAGACTTTTGAAGCCGCGAGGCCACCATATTACTCCCCCCAAGAAACGTTTCTCGGCATACAATCCTATACAATATACAATTCTATACATTTACAATATTGAAAGTGGAGAACATTTGAGACAGTACTTAGTTGAAACAGCATGGTTTTAGATGTTTTAAATTTGTTAAACATAAACAAGAGGACTTCAGACATTTTATAACTTGCCTTAAATACATGTATAAATTATATGCTTTATGATGTTTACAGGAGGACATTTTAACATTTTTTAGTTAAGGAATTATAACTGTAATTCAACAAAATGTGCCTCTGCCAAATCTAATATTGGGGTGTAAGGAACTGAGCAATAAAAGAAAAAAGGGGTCTTCAAAGCAGCACATACTTATAATTACTTTTTAATACTTGTTAAAAAAACAGCTCCAACATCCCCACCCCCGCCCATATATTAACTGCCTACGAGCTGTATGTCTAATCTGTACGTATACCGTGTAGAGCGTTTTCATGGCGCGTCATCAGCAGCGTCATCAGCAGCGTCATCAACCCGAAAGCAGACACCTTGGAGATACATCCGTGTCCGCACTGCACCACAACAGAAAACTTCGCTGAGGACAATGGTGAACTAGTGCCGTGTTTTTGGTTGTACGAACAGGTCAGACCGCTCAAAACATTTGGAATATTATCGGCTTCCAAAAGTTATTAAAAACCAGGGTGATGAATGTCAGAAGTTGTCGGAGGAAAGGAGGCGTCTGTAGTTGGCAAAGCTCAACCAGGGTCTACGAGGGAAAAATTTGGATAACATCCGAATTTGTTCGGCACACTTCTTGTCGGGTAAGTGAAATATTTATTGCTGTGGCAAATCACAAGGTCTCTAATGTAATAATTTTACGAGTAAAATTTGTTTTTTTCCCCTCCACTTTGTATTTCAGGTAAAAAGCCTGATCTTTACCAAAAGGATAACCCAGATTGGGTGCAATCTGTTGGAATGACAGGGCAGCAATGAAGTGCATCTCAGTCAGCAAAGGAAACTGGGGAATTGCGCTACGGCATCGTGTGAATCGAACACAGCAGAGACAGAGGGCTGAAGCTGCTGCCGATGATGATCATGATGATGATTCTGCTGTTGCTGGTGATGCTGAGATAGATGAGCCCACCACCAGTGATTATAGCAACTGTACAGAGACCCAAACTGAATTGACTTGACTGGTGATGTTAATGAGGCTATGACCTCTGAACTTCAGAGACTTAGAACAGAAAACTTGGAATTGAGAGATGATGTTGCACGTTTGTAGATTCCCTTTGACCAAAGTGCCTTTGTTGGTAAAGATGAAAAAATGCCAATTGATTTATTGATGTGCAAAGATAAAGATGGTTACAGTACCATAGATAAGATTGGACTTGTCTGTTGTGCTCTGGTGAACCTTTGTCCATCAGTTGTTGATTTAATGCTGTATTCCATATTCACTTTGGAAATAAAATATCATGAATAATTAATAATGATACATTTTTTTAATAACTAATTATTTTTTTTAAAGGCACAGATGGAATACAAAATGCATCAAGCTTGATTAGGGTGTTTCTGTATTAATAGCAACTATCCAGTCAATACCGGTGAGCTGTTCTTAGTAAAGGCAATGACAGAAGTTTGTTACAATTTAACAAGCAGAATGAAAGAATAATAGTAATACAATAGCAGCCTCTAGTGGTGAGTACATCAATTAATTTGGTTGCATATACTTGCCTGGACTGCAAGTGTGTAGCCTAAAGTTATTTATAAAAGATTTGCTACTTATAGTAATCACTGTTACTGTATTGTTATGGAAGACAACATACAGCATGTCACTCAGAAACACACATTTATTCAAGAAAGCCATGTATCTCAACTGTATTATTATAAATACAATATAACAGTGTATATAAGAGTGTATTATAAATTATGTTATGGCATAAACACTTTTCTTCTACCTTTGGAAAAAATAAATATATACAAAATTAATTCAACATAATTTCAAACCACAAGTGAATCGTCTGAAGTGCAAAACTTCACAGCAGTCCACTGAAATACTTGTATTACTTTAGATGTATCTTTCCCTTTTTTTATCCAGACAGTGGTACCTTTAAGCACTCTGGGCAATACCACTTTCCCTTTGGTGCAACCTTAATATTGATACACGAGTAGTGAAACCACTTAATGTGACATTTTGTATTGTCACACATAATCATCTTTCCAAACTCAACTTGGCCAAAGAAACACCAAGTTTGTTCTTTGCCACTTGTACTTGCAGCACAGTCAGAGCCATGTGATTCAGCTGAGGTGCAAGGTTGTAAGGAGGACACATTTGCCTAGAAAGCCTTGTGTAAAACTTGCCAACTAATTCTGGCAAAATGGCTGTATCAAAAATGTGCTTGTTTTTTTTAGCATATCACACCCCAGAATTCTTCATCAAATAAAATTTGCTCAACATGCAGATCATTTTCTGTCCAAACAACAAAATAGGCTGATTCAAGTTTACACAGTGGTTTCGATTAAGTGACAGTTTCCCCTTCACTGTCCTTTACCAAGTTGGATACACTGTCCAATGTGTCACCAAAAAAAGAAGGAAATTTCACCTCAATTACACTCACACCACAACAATCACGAGAAAGAAAGCCATCGGGAGAGGCCCCCAGGAATGGGACACTTGGATTAATGAAAAAACCTGTGTCTTGTACTTTGACATTTTCATGACATTTCCTATTCTCATCTATGAACATGTCGCGTGCAAATTGTTCTTGATTACATCCCCAGGTGGTAGCTTTTGATGTGAATTTGTATGACACAGGATAGCACACACTTTTAATGAAGCTCTGTGCTGGTTTTGTTGGATGAGTGCAACATGCAGTTTTCATCTTAGATACTGTAATTCGGCCAGCACGAAATCTAAACCACAGTTTAGAGGAAGCTTGTTCCTTTGTAGATGCCTCAATTGCATTTGCTTGCTCCTGTGATACTGAAATATCAACTGATAAAGTTGACAATATTTTTATTGTACTCTTTGCGTGTTCAATAAATGAATGGTGAGATTCTGGTGAAGAAGTCCCTTTACAAAGGTATAATTATTCAGAAGCTTCTGTCACACAAAATGAAGACACTCAAGCCGTGTTCCGTTCAAATTCTGTCTCTCACCTCCTCTTGCACACAGTTATTTATTGAAAGTCAGTGAATACGAAAGATCCCTC